>NW_024341474.1:0-585 GCF_902729225.1 Pteropus medius | reverse complement strand
GAACAATGATTTCCATTGTTTGTATTTCTTATATTTGCCTTTAAATAAGAACTTCTCCTAAGTGCTCAATAATTTAGAAACTTCAGTAGACGATTCCACAGTATAATTAGGTGTATGGAAAAACAAAGGGTAAGATGGATTTTCTACCTACCCAAAGTAACCTAAGACAGCTACCCAGCCAAAACCACAATATCTTTGCTTAGGTCTATTATAGCTCATTTCTTCCTCTTCATTCTTTTTCACCAGAGAGTGAGGATTGTTCTATGGTTTTCCATTAGAAACACAATTGTTTAAATTGAAGACCAAAAAACAAACTGGCCAAGAACAGAGCTCCTGCTGGTATTCCTTCCTTTCATTGTTGAAATGTTATCTATAAGCTCTGCTTATGCAAAATAGGAGCCTTCTGCTCAGAGATATCAACTGTTTGCAGCCTTGATACCTAAATTTCCTTTAAAACAATAACGAATGGAATCATGCTGTCAGACTAATGATGCATGATAACTCTAAACTGGATTAAAGCCCTTTAATATATCATACAGTTTATTGCCATGGCAATGTCTAATTAACAGTCACCATCTGTACTTT
>NW_024341473.1:0-4322 GCF_902729225.1 Pteropus medius | reverse complement strand
TTCGAGATACGGCTCACTTGCGGCAAATTCACGGCCCTCCCGGCGCCTCGGGGCTCTGAGGGCGGTGCTCGGTCGTCTGCGGGTACTGGGGTACAGAAGCTGCAGAAGCACTCACTGACACTTTGAGCCCCTAGAGGTACAAACGGCGTCTCATTCCTCTCTGTATCCTCGTGCAGAACTCCAGGCCACCCACAGACAGCTGACCCAGGGAGGCTTTGGCCCCTCCGTCCCTGGAGGCCGTCACCCGCTGGAAAGAGGTCAGTGGGGGACACTGCAGACAGTTGTGGGTCTGATTTCGGCCTCCGTGCCTTATGAGCTTTGCGATCACCTTTCGAGCCTTTCATTTCTTCATTTTGAATGCGTCCACGGGGACCATTACGACCATCCCAGGCCGAAAAGTGAGGGAGAGGGAGGTGTCTGCTTCCGTCCTGAAGTCTGACTTCCAATGCGGAAAGCAGGAAGGAGCAGAGGCCTTAGGAAGGAGCCCCGGGGCCTCTGGGATGAAAAGAGATCATGCTGAATTGTGGCTCTTGAACGCCCGGTGTCCACACTCCGGGGAGGTGGAGGTGCTGGGAGCGGCGTGTCTTCTCTGGTAGACCAGGGTCCACACAGGTTTCCTTCGAAAATCCACCATATACATATATATGCACATAGATGAACATATATATGCATATATATGTATATGGTAGATCTGGCAAAAAGCTCTCTAGTGACGTCCATTTTGAGCCGGAACTGCAGACTTTCGAGATACGGCTCACTTGCGGCAAATTCACGGCCCTCCCGGCGCCTCGGGGCTCTGAGGGCGGTGCTCGGTCGTCTGCGGGTACTGGGGCACAGAAGTTGCAGAAGCACTCACTGACACTTTGAGCCCCTAGAGGTACAAACGGCGTCTCATTCCTCTCTGTATCCTCGTGCAGAGCTCCAGGCCACCCACAGACAGCGGACCCAGGGAGGCTTTGGCCCCTCCGTCCCTGGAGGCCGTCACCAGCTGGAAAGAGGTCAGTGGGGGGACACTGCAGACAGCTGTGGGTCTGATTTCGGCCTCCGTGCCTTATGAGCTTTGCGATCACCTCTTCGAGCCTTTCATTTCTTTATTTTGAATGCGTCCACGGGGACCATTACGACCATCCCAGGCAGAAAGGTGAGGGAGAGGGAGGTGTCTGCTTCCGTCCTGAAGTCTGATTTCCACGCGGAAAGCGGGAAGGAGCCGTGCGTGAGGAAGGAGCCCCGGGGCCTCTGGGATGAAAAGAGATCATGCTGGAATTGTGGCCTGAACGCCCGTGTCCACACCCGGGAGGTAGAGGTTGGGAGCGCCTGTCTCTCTGGTAGACCAGGGTCCACAGGTTTCTGAAAATCCACCATACATATATATGCATATAGATGAACATATATATGTACATATATAAGGGCGGTAGATCTGGCAAAAGCTCTAGTGGGACGTCCTATTTTGAGCCGTGGAACTTGGGACTTTCGTGATACGGCCTTACTTGGCGGCAATTCACGTAGCCTCCGGCACCGGGCCCAGAGGGCGGTAAAAGCTCGGTCGCTCATGGTATATATATGGTTATTATTATTACATGTATATATATATATATGTATATATATACATGTATATATATATATATATATACATATATATATATATAAAGAGTGAGAGAAATAGACAGATACATAGATAGATAGATAGGTAGATAGAGAGAGAGAGAGAGAGAAACAGAGAAAGAGAGAGAGATAGAGATATAGAGATATCTATAGATTCAGATACAGATATAGATATAGCTATATCTAGGGGAGCTCTGGCAAAAAGCACTCTACTGACGTCCATTTTGAGCCAGAACTGCAGACTTCCGAGATACGGCTCACTTGCGGCAAATTCAGGCCCTCCCGGCGCCTCGGGGCTCTGAGGGCGATGCTCGGTCGTCTGCGGGTACTGGGGTACAGAAGTTGCAGAAGCACTCACTGACACTTTGAGCCCCTAGAGGTACAAACGGCGTCTCATTCCTCTCTGTATCCTCGTGCAGAGCTCCAGGCCACCCACAGACAGCGGACCCAGGGAGGCTTTGGCCCCTCCGTCCCTGGAGGCCGTCACCCGCTGGAAAGAGGTCAGTGGGGGACACTGCAGACAGCTGTGGGTCTGATTTCGGCCTCCGGGCCTTATGAGCTTTGCGATCACCTCTTCGAGCCTTTCATTTCTTCATTTTGAATGCGTCCACGGGGACCATTACGACCATCCCAGGCAGAAAGGTGAGGGAGAGGGAGGTGTCTGCTTCCGTCCTGAAGTCTGATTTCCAATGCGGAAAGCAGGAAGGAGCAGAGGCCTTAGGAAGGAGCCCCGGGGCCTCTGGGATGAAAAGAGATCATGCTGAATTGTGGCTCTGGAACGCCCGGTGTCCACACTCCGGGGAGGTGGAGGTGCTGGGAGCGGCGTGTCTTCTCTGGTAGACCAGGGTCCACACAGGTTTCCTTCGAAAATCCACCATATACATATATATGCATATAGATGAACATATATATGCATATATATGTATATGGTAGATCTGGCAAAAGCTCTCTAGTGACGTCCATTTTGAGCCGGAACTGCAGACTTTCGAGATACGGCTCACTTGCGGCAAATTCACGGCCCTCCCGGCGCCTCGGGGCTCTGAGGGCGGTGCTCGGTCGTCTGCGGGTATATATATGTATATATATATATATATGTATATATATATCTATATATATATATATAAAGTGTGAGAGAAATAGACAGATACATAGATAGATAGATAGGTAGATAGAGAGAGAGAGAGAGAGAAACAGAGAAAAAGAGAGAGATAGAGATATAGAGATATCTATAGATTCAGATACAGATATAGATATAGCTATATCTAGGGGAGCTCTGGCAAAAAGCACTCTACTGACGTCCATTTTGAGCCAGAACTGCAGACTTCCGAGATACGGCTCACTTGCGGTAAATTCAAGGCCCTCCCGGCGCCTCGGGGCTCTGAGGGCGATGCTCGGTCGTCTGCGGGTACTGGGGTACAGAAGTTGCAGAAGCACTCACTGACACTTTGAGCCCCTAGAGGTACAAACGGCGTCTCATTCCTCTCTGTATCCTCGTGCAGAGCTCCAGGCCACCCACAGACAGCGGACCCAGGGAGGCTTTGGCCCCTCCGTCCCTGGAGGCCGTCACCCGCTGGAAAGAGGTCAGTGGGGGACACTGCAGACAGCTGTGGGTCTGATTTCGGCCTCCGTGCCTTATGAACTTTGCGATCACCTCTTCGAGCCTTTCATTTCTTCATTTTGAATGCGTCCACGGGGACCATTACGACCATCCCAGGCCGAAAGGTGAGGGAGAGGGAGGTGTCTGCTTCCGTCCTGAAGTCTGATTTCCAATGAGGAAAGCAGGAAGGAGCAGAGGCCTTAGGAAGGAGCCCCGGGGCCTCTGGGATGAAAGAGATCATGCTGAATTGTGGCTCTGGAACGCCCGGTGTCCACACTCCGGGGAGGTAGAGGTGCTGGGAGCGGCGTGTCTTCTCTGGTAGACCAGGGTCCACACAGGTTTCCTTCGAAAATCCACCATATACATATATATGCATATAGATGAACATATATATGCATATATATGTATATGGTAGATCTGGCAAAAAGCTCTCTAGTGACGTCCATTTTGAGCCGAACTGCAGACTTTCGAGATACGGCTCACTTGCGGCAAATTCACGGCCCTCCCGGCGCCTCGGGGCTCTGAGGGCGGTGCTCGGTCGTCTGCGGGTACTGGGGTACAGTAGTTGCAGAAGCACTCACTGACACTTTGAGCCCCTAGAGGTACAAACGGCGTCTCATTCCTCTCTGTATCCTCGTGCAGAGCTCCAGGCCACCCACAGACAGCGGACCCAGGGAGGCTTTGGCCCCTCCGTCCCTGGAGGCCGTCACCCGCTGGAAAGAGGTCAGTGGGGGACACTGCAGACAGTTGTGGGTCTGATTTCGGCCTCCGTGCCTTATGAGCTTTGCGATCACCTTTCGAGCCTTTCATTTCTTCATTTTGAATGCGTCCACGGGGACCATTACGACCATCCCTGGCAGAAAGGTGAGGGAGAGGGAGGTGTCTGCTTCCTTCCTGAAGTCTGATTTCCAATGCGGAAAGCAGGAAGGAGCAGAGGCCTTAGGAAGGAGCCCCGGGGCCTCTGGGATAAAAAGAGATCATGCTGAATTGTGGCTCTGTATCGCCCAGTGTCCACAGTCCCGGGAGGTGGAGGTGCTGGGAGCGGCCTGTCTTCTCTGGTAGACCAGGGTCCACACAGGTTGCCTTCGAAAATCCACCATATACATATATATGCATATAGATG
>NW_024341472.1:0-433 GCF_902729225.1 Pteropus medius | reverse complement strand
ACAGCATCTGTGGTTGCTTGCTGAATCTTAACAGGTGACCCTGGAGGGGCACAGGCTAGGGCTAAATTTGGCCTGCAGCTGAACCCCTCTCAGGACTGTGCCACTGGACACCTACTTCACAAAGCTGCACTAATAAGACGGGGAGACTTAAGAGCTTTAGTACATAGAAACAGACACAGAAAGGCTGCCAAAATGGGAAGACAAAGAAGCAGAAACCACATGAGAAAACAGAATAGAAATTCAGAAATAATGGAGTTAAGCAATCTAACAAACGCAGAGTTCAAAACACTGGTTATAAAGATGCTCACTGAACTTAGGGGAAGTGTAGATGAATTCAGTGAGAACTTTAACAGAGATAGAAAACATAAAAATGGAAATGGAAATTATAATAGGGAACTAGTCAGAAATGAAGAACACATTATCTGAGATGAAA
>NW_024341471.1:0-3494 GCF_902729225.1 Pteropus medius | reverse complement strand
ACCACAGAAGACAGGCCGCTCCTAGCACCTCCACCTCCCCGCAGTGGGGACACCGGGCGTTCCAGAGCCACAATTCAGCATGATCTCTTTTCATCTCAGAGGCCCCGGGGCTCCTTCCTAAGGCCTCGGCTCCTTCCCGCTTTCCGCAGTGGAAATCAGACTTCAGGACGGAAGCAGACACCTCCCTCTCCTCACCTTTCTGCCTGGGATGGTCGTAATGGTCCCCGTGGACGCATTCAAAATGAAGAAATGAAAGGCTCAAAGAGCTGATCGCAAAGCTCCTAAGGCACGGAGGCCGAATTCAGACCCACAGCTGTCTGCAGTGTCTCCCAACTGAACTCTTTCCAGCGGGTGACGGCCGCCATGGACGCAGGGGCCAAAGCATCCCTGGGTACGCTGTCTGTGGGTGGCCCTGAACCTGCAAGAGGATACAGAGACGAATGAGACGTAGTTTGTACCTCTAGGAGCTCAAAGTGTCAGTGAGTGCTCCTCCAACTTCGGTACCCCGGTACCCGCAGATGACCGAGCATCGCAAACAGAGCCCCAAGGCCCCGGGAGGGCTGTGCATTTGCCGCAAGTGAGCCGTTTCTCGGAAGTCTACGATTCTGGCACAAAATGCACGTCTGTAGAGTGCTTTTTGCCAGAGCTCCCCTAGATATATCTATATCTATATCTTTATCTGTATCTATAGATATCTCTATATCTATCTATCCATCCATCTGTCTATCTAACTATCTATCTATCTATCTATGTATCTATGGATTTCTCTCTCTCTTTCTATATATATATTTATATATATATGGTCATTTTTATAACAAAAGGCTGTGTTTTCCTTAGACATTTGAGATCAGACAGGCCGCTCCTAGCACCTCTCCACTTTCTCCCCTCAGCAGTGTGACAACGGGCATGCCTTGGTTTCGGCTGGCTGAGATGGATTGATATTTTGTCTCACTAGAGAGTCTGGGAGATTCACACAGGATTTATGGATATTTTCTTCTTCACATTTATTTTCAGGCAGTGGGAAAATTACAGAAGGATTGGTGGATGGCATGTGAGACACTCACTTTTTTCACTTTAGGCATTTTACCACTGGATGAATGTAAATGTCTCATATGATTTATTTTAGGTTGGAAGAAATGAAAGGCTCAAAGAGCTGATCGCAAAGTTCCTAAGGCACGGAGGCCGAATTCAGACCCACAGCTGTCTGCAGTGTCTCCCAACTGAACTCTTTCCAGCGGGTGACGGCCGCCATGGACGCAGGGGCCAAAGCATTCCTGGGTACGCTGTCTGTGGGTGGCCCTGAACCCTGCAAGAGCATACAGAGACGAATGGGACGTAGTTTGTTCCTCTAGGAGCTCAAAGTGTCAGTGAGTGCTCCTCCAACTTCGGTACCCCAGTACCCGCAGATGACCGAGCATCGCCCACGGAGCCCCAAGGCCCCGGGAGGGCTGTGCATTTGCCGCAAGTGAGCCTTTTCACGGAAGTCTGCGATTCTGGCTCAAAATGGACGTCACCAGAGAGCTTTTTGCCAAAGCTACCATATACATATATATGCATATACATGTTCATCTATATGCATATATATATATGGTGGATTTTCGAAGGAAACCTGCGTGGACCCCTGGTCTACCACAGAAGACAGGCCGCTGCTAGCACCTCCACCTCCCTGCAGTGTGGACACCGGGCGTTCCAGAGCCACAATTCAGCATGATCTCTTTTCATCCCAGAGGCCCCGGGGCTCCTTCCTAAGGCCTCGGCTCCTTCCCGCTTTCCGCAGAGGAAATCAGACTTCAGGACGGAAGCGGACACCTCCCTCGCCCTCACCTTTCTGCCTGGGATGGTCGTGATGGTCCCCCTGGACGCATTCAAAATGAAGAAATGAAAGGCTCAGAGAGCTGATCGCAAGCTCCTAAGGCACGGAGGCCGAATTCAGACCCACAGCTGTCTGCAGTGTCTCCCAAATGAACTCTTTCCAGCGGGTGACGGCTGCCATGGACGGAGGGGCCAAATCATCCCCGGGTACGCTGTCTGTGGGCGGCCCTGACACCTGCAAGAGGATGCAGAGACGAATGACACGTAGTTTGTACCTCTAGGAGCTCAAAGTGTCAGTGAGTGCTCCTCCAACTTCGGTAGCCCAGTACAAGCAGATGACCGAGCATCGCCCACAGAGCCCAAGGCCCCGGGAGGTCTGTGCATTGGCCGCAAGTGAGCCTTTTCTCGGAAATCTGCGATTCTCGCTCAAAATGCACGTCTGCAGAGTGCTTTTTGCCAGACCTCCCCTAGATATATCTATATCTATATATTTATCTGTATCTATACATATCTCTATATCTATCTATCTATCCATCTATCTATCTAACTATCTATCTATCTATCTATCTATCTATCTATGTATCTATGGATTTCTCTCTCTCTTTCTATATATATATTTATATATATGGTGATTTTTATAACAAAAGGCTGTGTTTTCCTTAGACATTTGAGATCAGGCAGGCCGCTCCTAGCACCTCCACCTCCCCGCAGTGTGGACACCTGGCGTTCCAGAGCCACAATTCAGCATGATCTCTTTTCATCCCAGAGGCCCCGGGGCTCCTTCCTAAGGCCTCGGCTCCTTCCCGATTTCCGCAGTGGAAATCACACTTCAGGACGGAAGCAGACACCTCCCTCTCCCTCACCTTTCTGCCTGGGATGGTCGTAATGGTCCCCGTGGACGCATTCAAAATGAAGAAATGAAAGGCTCAAAGAGCTGATCGCAAAGCTCCTAAGGCACGAGGCCGAATTCAGACCCACAGCTGTCTGCAGTGTCTCCCAACTGAACTCTTTCCAGCGGGTGACGGCCGCCATGGACTGAGGGGCCAAAGCATCCCAGGGTACGCTGTCTGTGGGTGGCCCTACCACTGCAAGAGGATGCAGAGACGAATGACACGTAGTTTGTACCTCTAGGAGCTCAAAGTGTCAGTGAGTGCTCCTCCAACTTCGGTACCCCAGTCTCCGCAGAAGACCGAGCATCGCCCACAGAGCCCCAAGGCCCCGGAGGGCTGTGCATTTGCCGCAAGTGAGCCTTTTCTCGGAAGTCTGCGATTCTGGCTCAAAATGGACGTCACCAGAGAGCTTTTTGCCAAAGCTACCATATACATATATATGCATATATATTCATCTATATGCATATATATGTATATGGTGGATTTTCGAAGGAAACCTGCGTGGACCCCTGGTCTACCACAGAAGACAGGCCGCTCCTAGCACCTCCACCTCCCCGCAGTGTGACACCGGGCGTTCCAGAGCCACAATTCAGCATGATCTCTTTTCATCCCAGAGGCCCCGGGGCTCCTTCCTAAGGCCTCGGCTCCTTCCCGCTTTCCGCAGTGGAAATCAGACTTCAGGACGGAAGCAGACACCTCCCTCGCCCTCACCTTTCTGCCTGGGATGGTCGTGATGGTCCCCGTGGACGCATTCAAAATGAAGCAATGAAAGGCTCAGAGAGCTGATCAGCA
>NW_024341470.1:0-325 GCF_902729225.1 Pteropus medius | reverse complement strand
TTTATCATAATCCTAAACCCTAACTCTAACTCTAACCATAACCATAACCTAACATTAACGGTAATAGTAACCCTAACCTTAACTCTCACACTAAACTTTACCATAATTCTAAACCCTAACGCTAATTCTAAACATAACCCTAACCTAACATTAACCTTAATAGTAACCGTAACCTTAACCCTAACACTAAACTTTACCATAATTCTAAGCCCTAACTCTAACTCTAACACTAATCCTAACCTAACACTAATATTAACCCTAATCCTATACCTAAATCTAAACCTAACCCTAACCCTGACCCTAACCCCAAAATCTAACCCTAAAC
>NW_024341469.1:0-1084 GCF_902729225.1 Pteropus medius | reverse complement strand
CTACACAGAGGAGTAGGTTTGCGTGTATTTTGGGGAAGGGACCGTCAAAGTGAGGTCGGAAGTGCGCCACGTTTAGAAAAATAACTTAAAACGAGACGGGTCAATAGAAAAGCTCCGAGGCCAAATCCAATAACATTTTCGAGGCGTCTCGCCCTACCTCGTCTGGTCGTCGCTGCCGGTGCCCGCCGTCGGCCAGAACCACCCGAGTGCGCGTGGAGCTCTTGGGACGCGACCGACCCGCCTCGGTAGCCTGAAATTCCCGGCTTTCGTGCCACACGATGACGACGCTCCTCGGGCCTGTCGATTCTCCCGGACGCTCGCGAGTTGAGAGGCGATGCTTCGCCATTTATGCAAATCTCTCTGAATGCTGACTCCATTAAACGGGATAGATCGTACCCTGATTTACACCCCTTCTGACTCCCTTCCCCTCCCGAGGAACATACTGTTCTCGGGATGAGATTTTTAAAAATCTGCCGTGAACGGACAGCCGAAGATCCGAGTCCTTGCGTTGCTTAACTCACTATCCTTTTTCAGTTCACTGCACGATTTAAGAAGCGAAGACGCATAAAATGTACGAAATTTTGATGCTTTTCTGTCATGATTACAATAGAATGAGCTCAGGCGATCGAGGGTGGTTTGAAAAGGCGAGATGAAACATCGAACCCAGAATCGAACTACGTGGAACTTGATGGCTAAGTATCCGGAGGCAACGTGCAAGCGGGGAAGCAGGATAAGACCTTGAGTCGAGGCGCCCCCGCCGCGATCCTGTCTCGCTAGCCTCACTGATTTTCTCTTTTTTGCTCTTGCTTGCTTCTCTCTTTCACACAGACTTTGTCGGATCGTAGAGGTCCCGATCCGCCTTTTCCCAAACCTGAAGTCGATCGAATGTCTTCTTCTATCCACAGATAATTGATGAATCTTCCGTTTCAAAGCCATCGAGGCAGCCTGGCGTGCTAAACTCGCGAGGAAGGGTAAGGAACTTTTTCATTCTCCTGTCAAAACTGACGTGGATGTAGGCATTCTCGAGTCGTCCCGTATCCTTATGTAGACCGGTGAGATGACAGCTGAACGCCTCACCTGCTTC
>NW_024341468.1:0-675 GCF_902729225.1 Pteropus medius | reverse complement strand
GATCAGGGTTAGCTCACGGGAGCAGGACACGGAGACAGCACTTCTCATCTGTCCCAGCCCCCACAGCGGGCACCGGAAGCCTGCCTGCACACTTTGGGTATCCCTCTCTGCCTGGGGTGGGGTTCTCTAAGCCCCTGCACCTGCCAGCACGGAGTCTGCCACAGGTGGGGAGCAGGGCGGCTCCTAGAAACCATCCTTGACGTTTGTGGTGTTGAGCAGCTGCCTCCACCTTCCCCCGTGGACAGGGTGGGAAGGCCCGGACGGAGAGGACACGTGGAGGAACTGGAGGCAGAGCGACAGTGCCCGTGGAGTGACAGGGCTGGAGGCAGAGCGACAGTGCCCGTGGAGTGACAGGACATGGTCCCAGAGCGTGGCGCCGTGACAGAGATGAGAGTCAGACATGACACCCGGGCCCTGATCTGGCTGCCTGATCAGGCCACCCACTCAGACCGCCCCGGAGAACAGCTGGTCTGGGGAGTAAGAAACAAAAGCTGAGAACTCAGTTCCGCAGGGGGCCTCTGGGTGGCGCCCTCCAACTAGCACTTGGGCAGGAATGTCTGGTTCAGCGGAGGTCTGGGCTGGAAGAGCTCGGAGGCCAGCTGCATTTGGATCGCATTAGAAGTATGGGAGGGGATGAGGTCACCAGGGGGAGTGTCCAGGCCTGGGACACGGGTC
>NW_024341467.1:0-472 GCF_902729225.1 Pteropus medius | reverse complement strand
AGAGAGGAAATATTTAAGATAGATTATAAGTGGGAGAGGGTAAAAAACATAAAGGGAGGTAAGGTTTCTATACTTCACTGGAACTGGTGAAAGATGACACCAATAGACTGTGATAAGTTATATACATATAATGTAATATCCAGAACAACTTAAATTGCTATACAAAGTTATGCACTCAAAAATAGAGTTATCCAGAGAAACAGAACTAATAGGATATATAGCTAGATAGATAGATAGATAGATAGATATAGATATAAATAGATATAGACATAGATAAAGGCAGTTTGGTTTATTATAGGAATTGGCTCACATGGTTATGGAGGCAGGGAAGTCCCACAGTCTGTTATCTGTAAGTTGGAGAACCAGGAATGCTGGTGGTATAGTTCGGTTTGAATCTAAAGGCCTGAGAACCAGGAGCGTGAATGTCTCAGGGCAGGAAAAGATGGATGTCAGCTCAAGAAGGGAGAGGGGC
>NW_024341466.1:0-637 GCF_902729225.1 Pteropus medius | reverse complement strand
GTTTTATTTATTTTGAGAATGTTTTTAGAAACCAAGAGATAAGTTTGCTCATTGTTAATGAGGTGTCATTTTTAGGTCTCTTAGCTGACAGAACAAGGAAATACATGTATGTATACCACCCAGGATTACATACATATGTGTGTGTGTGTGTTTGTGTGTGTGTGTTTATATATGTATATATAACATATATATGTTTATATATACATATATAACATATACATGTTTATATATGTATATATGTTTATACATATATAAACATGCATATGTCATATATGCGCATATAAACATACATGTTATGTATACACATATAAACATATATGTTTATATGTGCGCATATATGTATGTTCTGGCATATATATATGTTTATATATGCGCATATAAACATACATGTTATGTATACACATATAAACATATATGTTTATATGTGCATACATAACATGTATGTTTATATGCGCACATCATACATGTGTCATATATGCGCATATAAACATACATGTTATGTACGCACATATAAACATATATGTTTATATGTGCGTACATAACATGTATGTTTATATGCGCATATATGACATATGCATGTTATATGTGTATATATATATTTATATATGTATATATAATATATATGTGTATATGTAAC
>NW_024341465.1:0-854 GCF_902729225.1 Pteropus medius | reverse complement strand
GATCTGTTTGGTGCTCACTCTTTAATCTCACTCTTTCAGAAATATCATGGTTTTAACATGATATTGCCGAGGATGATTTTTAAATTGACTTACATAGAGTTTTCAGATTTATGACCACAACCAAAGGTCTTCAAAAGTCTAAAGCAATCTCACTTTATAGCACCTATCTCTTCTACCATTTTCTAATCATTTTTATTGTTTTCTCATGTTAATTAGTGTTATGAGCATGAAAATTTGTATTCTCACCTTTGTACTATTAGTAGAAGGAGGTGAGCATGGCTAAAGAGTGTTAAAGAATCAATTCGGGTAGGGACAATGAAGTACTCAACAGAGTACCTCTTTTTCAACAAACTCATCATTAGTTCAAAATATCATGTCACCAGTGGTGTTAGGCCACACGGATAGCAGCTTTAACACCAAATCAAAGAATAATTTTCTTGTCTGGTGGGTGGCCAGCACACGTTAGAGAGTATACTTCTCTCTTAGCTCTCAGACGCACTTAGAAATAGTCAGATCTTAACACCCATGGTCGCATCTCTGACTTAGGAGGACTATTTCCATTTTACTTTGCTTTCAGAGGAGTCAGTTCAGTATTAATCACTGCCTAATGGATAATATGCAGAAAATCGAACTGGATGGAGTCTGATTGCTGATTAATAATAATTAGTTAGCTCATGAAGGTAAGCGAATGTTTTGATTATTGGCTTCCTTCTCGAAAGATATTGATTGATTACAAGTCTTAACGTCAAATACAAAACCTCAACTTACAAAATATTATTTCCTACTCATCTCCAAAATTTTTAACGTATTATGAATAATTCACTTAAATCATGCTTAATGACATCCGCTGTTTT
>NW_024341464.1:0-20138 GCF_902729225.1 Pteropus medius | reverse complement strand
TTTTTTTGCCTCCATTGACTTCACTTCTTCCATTGACAGAAAGGAGGTCTGTGCAGCCCCTCAGGGGGAGTCAAGTGAGTGGCATCAAGGTCAACCATTTTCCAGGTCAGGCCCTCAAACAAAATACATTGGTCTCCCAAGAGCTTCCTCCCCAAAAGCTCCATCCTCATGAAGGGTAATATGTTCCACTTGAGAAAGAGTTCTGTATGTCTGTGTACATTTTATTGCAAGATGAAAAAGTGGAAAAGAAATATGCTTTTAGTTGCCTATCTTATGGAATGATATATGGTTTAGTATTTGGTCCAATATAAGACGATCTACTATAATAGGGTCCTCTCAAGGAGTGTAAGCAAACTTTTGCTCAATTAGATTTCAATACAATTAGAAAATAGTAACTTTTATGAAAAAAAAAAATCTGGGTTAGAATTGAAGATAATCCTGTCACATTATTATGAAATATTATATATTTTATAATCACATTTGCTTTTGCAACTTTGAGACCTTACAACATCTACATCTATAACTAAAGCATATCTATGAGACCTATTTTGATGACTCCTTAATCATCTACATCTTAAATGGTTTGCCATCCAAGGATGACCTTGCTTTATATACAACATAATGTTCACAGTAGCAACTCTGAAGGCACGTGCCCCTCCAAAATA
The DNA here is from genome assembly GCF_902729225.1 of Pteropus medius. Classification (NCBI taxonomy): domain Eukaryota; kingdom Metazoa; phylum Chordata; class Mammalia; order Chiroptera; family Pteropodidae; genus Pteropus; species Pteropus medius. The sequence continues at coordinate 19,473 of NW_024341464.1, read as the reverse complement.
AAAGTTGGTGGAAGCTTAATCATAATTACCCAATTGAGAGACCATAAAATAACATACACTACATGAAAAACCAGTTATGTGAGGATAAGACGTAGAAAGTTGTATCATCATTACCTTTTTTCCTTTGCTATATATTCTTGGAGGATTAGGTAGAAATCCTTCCTGAATAAAAAGATCCAAGTATATGGTTAGCCTATATTGACGTTTTGTGAGATTGATATTTCTACCTCGCTCCCAAATATTTCTACTTTGATGTCTCGCAGTCAGCTCAAAGCCAAGGTGTCTAAACAACAAATCATCTCTCTCACCTGTACTTCTAGAATTCATTAATGGTACCTGGAAAATCAACTGAGAACCTTTTCCCTTGCTCCTGTGCTTTTTTCCTGTCTTAGGACGTTTTCCCTCACCATCTGACACTTCACACCTCCTTTCTATTCCCACCAGTGCCACTCAAGCATGCATCCTCACACCAGGGCTGTTTCATCAACACACACTAATCCCACACGTTCTGGGGATCAGACACTCTAGACAACCTCAGGCACACAAAGATGGACAAGCCCTGGAGGGGTCTGGAGGGAAAAGGAAAATGCACGGAAGGAGAATATAATACAGTGCGAGAAGGGCCTTAGCAGTGGGATCAGGGGGCCCAGGGAGAAAATGACCAGGGCAGGCCAGTTAGGGAATATTCAGAGAGGAGTGACAGCTGAGCTGAGCATTGCAGGTTGAGTATGGGTTTGTTGGGCTGAAAGAGACTGAAGTCATTTCAAGGCCCCGTGGCTGTCTGAGTACTGTTTTTAATACATCATTTCACAGCTCAGGAGACCTCATGGATTCTACATTGTCCAAGTTTTGAGTTCAAACTTCTTAGCCTGGCATGAAGTCCCTCCACAAACAACCCCAACGAATGGATTTTGCCGTATCACACACCAATCGTCTACCTCAACACTCGGAGCTACGTTCGTCGTGGTTCTGGTTTTCATGCCATTCTTTCTCTGGAGCATCTTCTTCCTACTTGCTTGACTCTAGACTTTCTCCTTTCAGTGTATAATGTTGTCTGCCAGCACTCAAGTCAGAATGAACTTTCCGTCTTCCAAGCTCCTGCATCTATCCTGATGGAGCCCTTTACCACACTGAGGTGCTGCCTTGTACTAAGATATGAGTGTGGGACACCTCTCCCCAGTGAGAGGATAAAGCCAGGGGTCCTCAGGGCTTTGGCTATAACTTAACAACTATTTGGTAAGCAAATAGTGATCTTATCTTAGAGTACAAGGAAAGTCGCATCTCCTGCCCTAGTCATTGGAATACCTTTATCAGCCATCGTAGGCGCCTCCCCCCACAGTGCACAGCATCCTTCCAGTAATTCCAGCCTGAACAGACTCCTTTGACTCCAAATTCCTGAGGGGTGAACCAGCTTCCATCTTCACCCTGTATACACTTCACCGTGGATCCTGTAAGAGAGGGATAAGTTGATCCTGAAGTCTCTGTCCTCACCAGATCTGGAGACACATAATTTGAGCTCAAGACACATAATTTGGGATCAGTAGTAGGAGAGTCTGACTTCCCCTTTCAGACTTCAGAATTTCCAAACTCAAACTGTAAGTCCCCTCAAAAGAGAGTTCTACTTTCTGTGCACATTTCTTTGACATATGTATAACAAAAAAGAAACAATTACCATAGAAATCAACCTTATAAAAGTATTTTTAAATAACTTTTAAAAGAAAAAGCAAGTGATTCTGATGGATGAAAAGATTTTAATTTGCTGGAGGTAGGGAACTGGTCAGGGTCTCCAAAACACCCTGGGACAATGTGGAGGCAGAACCGCACGCTGAACTGAGATCTCAGGTTGGCTCTCAGCAGCTCTGAATGGCACCGTAACAACATCTGTGCTTTTTATTGCAACAATTTTCATCCAGTTTAATGGCATAATTAAACATATATTTATCCATCCTTGAAATCAGAGATAGCAGATATTAAAAATAACTTTGAATGTTATCCAGGGGAAATTTAAGTTATGTATAAGAGAATCATATGTTAAACATTCACTAGTCATGGGGGGAAAAGCAAATCTAAACCACAATGAGATACCACTTCACACCCACTAGGATGTCTATAATAAAAGTCAGACAATAACAAAAGTTGGAAAGTATGTAGAGAAATTGAGGCCTTCATACATTGCTGGAGGTGATATAAAATAGTGCAGCCACTGTGGGAAGCATTTGCTGGTTCCCAATAAGTTAATCCAGAATCACCATATTAACCAGCAAGTTCACTCCTGGAAATATACACCCAAAAGAATGAAACATATGTTCACACAAATATTTAAAACAGCATTACTCATAACTCCAAGGAGTGAAAAAAAAAAACACCCAATCTGGTGAAGGATAAACAAAATATGGTATATCCACTTCATGGAATATTATATCTATTGGCAATAAAAAAAGGATGAACAACTAATACATACTACTGCATGAGTGAACTTTGAAAATATCATGCTAAGTGAAAGAGCCAATCACAAAAGTGCACATATTGAATGGTTTAACTTTGAACTACCTAGGATTCACCAATTCATTGAGCAAAAAATAGATTAGTATTTACTTGAGGCTGGGTGGTGGGGTGAGATAGGAATTGGCCTTGACTGCTAATAGACCCGGTGTTTCCTTCAGTGGGGGACAGAGATGTTCATAAATTACATTGTGCTGAAGACTGTACAGTCCTGTGCATGTACAGCAAAATTCAGTGTAGAATTGGACACTCTAAGTGATAATTATATCTCAGTATAGTGATTTAAGTATTTTAAATTAATTATGTAAGTTAATTCTTACAGTTACTCCATGAGGCAGCTTTTTTATTATCCCTTTTTAAGAAGAGAATTTCAGGCTCAGAATGGTCCCCTTTTCCGTGCAGATGAATCAGTCCCTTTTGGCATAGCTGAAGCTGGGACTCATTCTGTGATCTCACTACATCAAGAACCCTGTCCTAGTAATGGTGATCGAAAAAGAATGTAGGATGTGAAGGCTGAGAGCCCTTCTCTTTTCTTTCTAATTCAAAGTAAAATGAGCAGGATTTTACACCCACAGAATGAAGTTCCTGCACTCCTCTGGTTCTCTGGGCATCCTCACCGACACTTCCCTGTGGGGGTGAGCGCTCAATATGTACCGTTCCTTAAAGTGTGAAAATGTCATCTTAGGGTTCCTTCTTCCTTTTCTCGTGCCAAACTAGGGCCGTAATTTCTTGGACAATATATAATTCACATGGGTAATTATATCATTTCTTGTGATTCCTTTACATATGAGTTGCAAATTAAACTAGACAATAAAACTCACCTTGTTCCAATTTGTTTTGATATAACATCCCCTTTATTGCACCACAGGTCACAGGAAGTATTTGAGAGCAAAAATCCACACTTTCATCTGTGAGCTTTCTTGACTCTGAAAGAGAAGATTTCTTCATTTTGTCTCATTTCGCAATTGTATGCGTACCCTCCACCCATGTTGAGGTCACTCCTATAAAGATTTAGGGGTACTTATGAAACTTTATTAAACAAATCTCTAGTTACTAAGTCTGTCTTTCAAGTGCTATTTTGATATAAAACTGTAGACTTCCCACCTCAAATCCCAGCCAGCCAGAATGCCTTCACACAGACTGCCTTAATTCCCAATGTCATCAGCTCCACCGATTCTTAGATGACAATGAAACAAAGAGCTGCTGTCACATTGAGCAGGGAGCTTTCTAGCTATACTATTTTGCTGCAGTTAGGTAGCTGGAGAAAAGGCGAGAGACTATATCGCTCCCTCCTAAGACTGTGGGTTTCTGAGAGATAGGAACAGTTTCTGAACATCGTTGCCCTCGGCTTGGCACGACCTGTATGCTGCATCACTCCTACATGGGTTTCAGGGACAAAGGGACTGATGCATTTATCATTTCTAGGAATTTATACAAGACATATGAAGGCATGGAGCCACAGAAAGCCTTGCACAAGAAAGTTCATTGCAGCTTTCTTATACTGGTGAAAAATTGTAAATATTCTTTGTGTCTATCAATAGGAGAATATATACACAAATTTGTCATGTTCATACAATGTGCACTAACAAATAAATAGGAACCAACTACTGATACATTCAACAACGTGAATAAAACTCAAAATATGATGCTCAGGGAAAGAAATCTTATGCTAAAAGAGAATACGCTCTTTAAAGCAAGCTAAATTAAGTTTTCATGAAAAATAAGAATAGTGATTGCCTTTGATGAATGAGGGATAAGGCTAACACCAGAAAAAAGGTCTTCCCAGAATGATGGTCATGTTCTGCATCTTGATAGGATTTGGACTATACAGGACAATGCATTTCTCAGAAGTCATGAAATGATACCCTTAATTTTATTACATTTCATTGTAAATTTTATCTTCAAAGAAAAGTTTTTAAAGTTAAGTTGGCAATATGTTAAAATTTAACCATGTCTTGTGCATATGTTTATTTAAAGTAAGGGAACTGTAATAGTATGAATAGACTTATTTAGATTTATGATAGAATACTAAATGTGTTTATATATGCATAGAAATAATTTGGAAAGATACATATCAAATTTACAAAGTTCAGATATTATAAGATATAATAAATAACATAAAGATGTGAACATTTTCAAAAAATATAAATTGCTATTTTTAAAGATGTAATCTAACCATATAAAAGTGAAATTGTCTTTTCATTTTGTTTTGAGAAAAGTATTAGTTCTGCATTTCCACTGTAATAAATTATCATAAACATCACGGCTTAAAACAATGCAAATTTATTATCTTACAGTTATGCAGGCCAGAAATATGACACAAATCTCACTGAGTTAAACTCAAGGTGTCAACAGAACTTTGTTCCTTTCTTGAATTGTAGAAGATAATTGGTTTAAAATCTTTTCTAGCTCTCTCTTAAGGCTGCCCACATTTCTTGGATCATTGTCCCCTGTCTTCATCTTCCAAGCCAGCATCACTGCGTCTCTCTGATCATTATTCCAGGAGTACATACCCCTTACAGAAAATGTTTTCAGATGTTAAGGACTCATGTGATTTGGTTGGTGCCACTCGGATAATCCAGGATAATCTCCCCATCTCAAGATTCATAACTTAATCACATCCTCAAAGTCTCTCTTTTGTAATTATATGAAACTTATTGAGGTGATGTTGGTTAATAAAACTATATAAAATTCAAGTGTAAAATTCTCCATGTAAAGTAACAGATTACAGGTTCTAAGAATGGGACATGGATGACTTGGTTTCAGCTGGTATAAAATTCTAAAGAACCTTATAGATCTTCTACGTATGTTGTGGAGAATCACTCCATTAAAAAGAGGTTCCTCCATAGAGCTTTCCTATTATAATTACTGACTTTTCAGAACTGTAAGATAAAATCTATTTGGGGCTTCTAATGAGGTGGCTGAGGTCTAGGAGCTACATAAGTAAACTATTCAAAGAAACTTTTCTGTAACTAGATACTATGAATTTTCACTAGTTCTGAAGCAATAGTAAAAAGTTGTACAACCACACTCCTGCTCATTCTACAGAGCACACTTTGCTGACAGTGAGTCTCATAATTTAAGCATCTCTTGCAACCTGGCTAGGCTGAGAATTTTCCAGATTATCAAATCCCAATTCTTTTGGTTTAGCAATTCTTCCCTCAATTTATCTCTTTCCTCTCACATTTTATTATAGTCAACAAAACAGAACTAGCTGCACCTTTATCATTTGGCTTATTAATCTCCTTATTATATATCCAGAAAGTTCTGCTTTCCACCTATTGAAAGGACAGAATTCCACTAAGCTTTCTGCCACTATGAAATAGGGATCTCCTTTCTTCCAGTTTCCAACTACATGTTCCTTATTTACTTCTCAATTCTCATCAGCCTCACCTTCAACCTACACATGTCTACTGACATCTGTTCAGCATGAAGTATGAAGTCTCTAAGACAACACAGTTTTTGTCCCCCGCTAGTTTTTACCTCCCCCTGAGCCCTCACTAGCAGTCTTTGCACCACGTCTCTAACTAACTGCTCAAGGCCATGTAACATTTCCTATCGTTCTACTTAAAATTCTTTCCCTTGCCCAATTTCCCTCAGCCCATATCCAATGCCAAAGCCACTTCCACATTTATAGGAGTGTGTCACAGTTGACCTTTACTTTTAATAACCAAAATCTGCGTTACTCTTCTGTAATAACTTATTGCTGCCATAAAAATTAACCACAAATTTAGTGGCTTAAAACAATGTAAACTTATTATCTTACAGTTAATGTTGGTTACAAGCCTGAAAAGGGTCTCTCTGGGATAAGGTGAAGGTCTCAGTTGGCCTTCATTCCCTTCTGGAGGCTGTGGAGGAGAATCTAGTTCTTTGACTTTCTAGCTTCTAGAGGTCATGATATTCTTTGCTTCTTTCTTCTATCTTCAAAGACAAAATATTGTATCTCTCAGTGAGTATCGTCCATTTCACTTCTTGCTCAGAAACAGCTGTCCAGTTTTTAAGGTCTGTTCATACATTGGTTGCACACAGCTATCCAAAATAATCTCCCCTTTCAAGGTACCTACCTGAATTGTATCTGTAAAATCCCTTTGCCATGGAAGATAACACCTTACAGGTTCCAGAGATTAGGATGCAGACATCTTTCATATTATTGAAAAGATGCATTAAAATAACTACTTTAACATCAAAAGCAAGTAAAATCTTATGCACCTTACCTCTTTTCCTCTTGGGTTTTCCCAAAGTAGAGTTGTTTCCAAGGTCCACAGTTTCTAGAAAATAATAGGAGATGGTGAAAAAAACTAAAAGAAATTAATAAAAATTTCAAATCCTGGGATGATTCATGCTACAGAGGCTTGAGTTTATAAAGATGTTTAGATTATTGTTTCTCACTTTTTTCTAAAGGAGCTAAAAACTTACTGAACTGAGAAGTAGGGATCCAGAATGGGTCCTAGGACTTTGATATTTCTCAATGGGACTTCGAAAAACACTCTCAAACACCTACATTTTCAATTGAGTCATGGATAAGAATAGGTATCCTGTCATGGTCATGGTTAGGATTTTTTGTGAAAAAATTAAATAAGATCTTATGTGCAAAAGTTTGTAGGAAAACATGGGGGAATTAATGACAGGCTGCAGGACATCTATCAGAAACATCTACTGTGTTAAGAGTAGTTGATCTGAAATTTTCCCTCTAACAATTAAGTGGGAGGATCACTTGTCTTTTGAGGCCTTTCTAAGGTTTTGACAAAATGACACTGTGATCTACTAGCAGAAGTGCACTCTGCTTCTTTCAGATTCCAAGAATTATTGGATATCACAGGGAAAGAAATCACGGTACAAATACAAACGTTATTACTAATATACTGATGTAGTAAACAAGACACTGCCAATGTAAGAGTGTACTTCTACTACATCGTTCATGTATAATCAAGAGGGTCGATCCTTTAAATACGATGTTTTAATAATATCTTGACTCCATGCTATTCCCAAAATGGTCAGATGGAATACATGCAGAGAACAGGGTAATAAGATGGACTGGACCACATGCCACAACTCTACCCAGAGTCTGTGGTACCAGTGAATCCATGCTTATCCCCTGACCCTCACACAGCCTTAGCTGTTGTGTCACATGCTCGACTACTTTCAGTCCTTGCTTCAGTATATTCTGGAATATCTTTAGAGAAGCTCATAACATTGGAATACTTCTCATTCCCACCTACTGGTCGCTCTGTGCCTGAAACAAAATTGTGGTTTATGAAAACATTTCATTAGTCCCTATGATCCTCTTTTCTATAATTTTGCACATCCCCATTTTCACTTCTTCCTCTAAAATCTTTTATTGATCCTCCCTATATCTCTCCCTTCAAGTCTCTCTTTTTTCTTCTCTTGTCTTTTTCTCTTTATGATAACTCGGTTCAACTTTTTATAAATTTTTGGTCATAATTACCTTGTCCATCACAGGGTAGTAGGCTAGAGGGAAGCTCTTCTGATTCTTCTTCTATATCCATTTGGACAGCATCTACTCCACCAGACACTGAAGAAAAACAAGAAAATTACTGTCCGTGGATCCTGAGACAGTGAAGGGGAAGAGTTCTTGGGGCTCTAATGCTACACATCTATCCTTTGAGCTAAGATGAATGGCTTCCTCGGAAAAATATACCTGCTCCAATAATCAACCCAAGGTCCTACAGAGCCAAGCTTTACCCATCTTTTACGCCTCATTCTGCTTCCTCTACTTTTACTTTTCTACTTGCAGCCCTAAGAATAAAATGAAAAGATCTTACTCTTCTAGGATCAAACTACTCGTTCTTTGAAAATTATAACAACTACCGGGATCACTTTTAAACTTCTCTTAGTTGGCCAATGAATACTTACATCATTAACCATATTTAAACAAGTCAATCAATGGTAGCCTTACACTTCTGAAAATCAGACAATCAGCAAAAGCCACTCTCCAATAAGCCTGTTTCCTGGTTAAATGCTAACCTACTCATAATAACATCTGTTTCTGAAAGTTACAGTGACTGAACCGCATGCTTCCCAAAACTCTATGTAAATTAGTAGTTTTTATTTTTAAAGAAATTAGGTCCAATAAGTATAGTGCCTCCTCCCACCATGTGCCTTGCTAAGCAAGCAATAAAAATTTCTTTTAGCTTCAGCTATTGTGTGATGAGCTATCCCTTGAAAATAGAGTGCCCACCAAGATAATCACAAAGAATCTTGCATAGAGGTGTCCTGTGAGATCCTTAGACCAACAGGTATAAATCCCCAGCTTCTTCTGCCCAACTCAGATTGTCTTCCTGATCCACTGCCAACTGAATCTGTCTCAACAACAACTTGAGCTCTGATGTATTTCATGAACTTTTATATCTGAATTTATCTGATTATTTAAAGATGTGTATGCAGTTAGATACAAAGTAGTTAGACACTTAGTTTGGAGGTACAGCATTTAGCAAATATTCTGTTAATGTGCTTATTCTTTTACTACTTCATTTACTCTCATTCTCTTTTGTCTGTTTTTTAAAAGTCTTGTCTCATGTTTATTTGTTTGTTCTTGATTTTCCTGTGCTTCTTGAATGTTAGAAGAAAACAATCCAAAGAAAACAGATTCAGGCATAGACCTCATAAGTCCCCTGTCCAAGTCAGCTCCAAAGACTAATTAATGGGTGTGAGTCCATTAGATAGTAGCACATTGTGCAAAGGCATTCGGTCACACTTTGTGGTGAGTCCCTCACCAAAACTTTCATAAAGAAACCTGACATCGTGTCAACTTGTGAAAGAAAATCACGTTGTTAGGTACATCATCCGATGTCAACTATTACTATGGAATTGATCATATGTCCACATTTTAGTCTCTGCTGCGTGGATGAAACCCAGTACTCCGTTCACACCCAGGACACTATCACACTTACGACTGAATGTTCTGTCCTCTTTACTGTTTGTCACGGACTTATTTGGAACAAAGGTACAGTCTACCCGGGCAGAATTCTACTTCCTCTTTGTACTCTCAGTATGATTCTACCTTTTGCACTTCTCTTAATAAGTGGCCAAATTTCGCAAAAGATGACTTTAGGTTTCAATGGGGAACTTTTCACACATCAAAAGGGAAGAATATGTTTCATAGAATTTTTATTAAAAGAGAGAGAAAAATATCTAAACATTACCATTTCTCAACCAGTAACTTACTTTTAGACCATTATTTAACACTTTCTTTCTTAAAAAATCAAACAAACAAAAAAAAACCCTACCTATTTAACAGGTAGGGATGTATTCTTCAAGTGAAACTAGCAGATTAAATGTGCCACAGAACTAATTTCAGAATTTCTGAAAAAAGTTTTTACACATGATCAATTTATAGTTGATCTGTACATAAGTATACCTACACTATGCATGATTCAAGATCTGCAGGCAATAAATAAAATAGGCATACTTCTTTTTCTTGTAGTGCCTAACCTAATTACTACATTTGCTCTAAAAATAAATCTTTTCTTCAATGCATTTATGCTCAGCTTTGTTTGATGCTCCAGTTGATCAGGATAGTCTATATTATTTGCTAGGAAAAATCAATGGCTCATCTGAACAGTTATATCCTAGAGATTTACTTAAACCTCTTTGTGGTAGGCAAAATTCTAAGATTATCCTCTAAGATTTCCTTTCTTAACCTCAGGGAACATGAATATCATGATATTACCCCCATTTTTACGTTATGTTGTAATACAGAAGTGAGGTTAAGCAAAATAGATTATCAAGAAAAGAGATAACCAATATTGGTAAGGATGTGGAGAAAAGGGAACTCTTGAGACCTCTATGTGGGGCTGTAAATTGGTAGAGTCATGTAGGAAAGAGTAAGGAGCTTTCTCAAAAAATTAAAAATAGAACTACCATATGATGTAGCAATTCTACTTCTGGATATATATCCAAAGAAAACAACATAACTCTGACAAGGAGATATTAACACCCCCATTTTTATTGCAGCATTGTTTACAATAGCCAAGACACAGAAGCAACCTAAATGCCCATCAACAGATGAATGAATAAAAAAATTGTATATGCAATGGAATGCTATTTGTTCATGAGAAAGAAGGAAATCCTGCCATTAATGAAAATGAGGGCATTATAAGTGAAATAAATCACATAGAGACAAATACTGCATGATCTCATTCTAATGTGGAATATTAAATCAATCAATCAAACAAACAAACAAACAAAAACCAAACTCATTAAAAAGAAAAATCAGATGTGTGGTTACCAGAAGTGGGGAATGGGGGTGGTGGTGTGGGAATTGGATGAAGGTTGTCAAAACGTACATACTTTCAGTTATAAGATAAATGAGTACTAAAAATGTAATGTACAATGTGATAACTATAGTTCATACTGCTATATAGAATATTTCAAAGTTGCTAAGAGAGCATATTGTAAAAGCTCTCATGACAGAAATAAAACTTGTGTGTTCATGTGTGTGTGTGTGTGCATGTGTGTCTGCGTGTGTGCATGTGTGTTTGTGGCTATATGAGATGATGGATGTTAACTCAGCTTTTTGTGGTAATTTCACAATAATATAAATTGAGTCATTATGCTGTACACCTCAGTCTTATATAGTACATTGTTTCAATTGTATCTAATAAAACTGAGAGGGAAAAATAACTTTTTGAGCATCAACAAATAAAGTAAAGAAGATTGTCATGGTTGGCTTATTTTAATTACATGAACCTTTAAATGCAGAGTGTTTTTTTTCTCCACATGGAATCAAAAGAAGATGCCAGATTCAAAGAAGATTGAGAAGGATTGAGAAAAATTCTACAAGCTATTGCTGGATTGAAGATGTGGGGTCATATACCAAGGAAAGTGAGTGGCCCGTAGGAGCTAAGAATAATCCCTATTCAGCCATTCGCAATAAAAATGGGACCTCAGTCCTACAACCACAAGGAACTGGATTCTGGCAACAACTTGGATAAATCTCCCCCAGAGTCTTCAATAAGAATGCAGGCTGGCTTACATCTTGATTTCCTCCATGTGAGACCCTAATTGGAGAACTGTGTTGAAATCATCAATACATGCAACCCACAGAACTGTGACATCATATATTAGTCTTCTGTTAATTTACTAAGTTTTTAGTGATTTGTTATACAGCAATAAAAAACTAAAACATTCATTTTCCAAGTCTTAAAAAAGACCTAGGTGATAAAGAGTTCATTTGTACATTCTCTCTAATCCAATACAAAGGTCACATCCTCTTATAGGTCTAGACAATTCTTGATATCTGTCTCTTCCTTTAAGTCTCTCTTTTTTCTTCTCTTGCTTTTTCTCTTTATGAGAACTTGGTTTCTGTTTTTATAATTTTTCAGTCATAATTACCTTGTCCATCACAGGGTAGTAGGCTAGAGGGAAGTTCTTCTGATTCTCCTTCTCTATCCCTTTGGAGAGCTTCTATTCCAACAGACACTAAAGAGAAACAAGAAAATTACTGTCCATGGATCCTGAGACAGTGAAGGGGAAGAGTTCCTGGGGCTCTCATGCTACATTATACTTTAAGCTAAGATGAACTGCTTCCTCGGAAAAATATACCTGCTCCAATAATCAACCCGTGGTGCCGTAGAGCCATGCTTTTCCCATCTTTGGCACCTCACTCAGCTTCCTCTACTTTTATTTTACTATATGTAGCCCTAAGAATAAAATTAAAACATTGTAGTCTTCTAGATTCAAGCTATTTATTCTTTGAAAATTGCAACAACTACCAGGATCATTTTTAAACTCAACCCAATTGGCCAATGATTACTTACATCATTAACCACATTTAAACAGACCAATCAATGGCAGCCTTACACTTCTCAAAATAGGCCAATTGGCAACAGCCACACTCCAGAAACCCTGTGTCTATGACTAAAAGCTAACATTCATAATCTCTTCTGCATCTGAAAGTCTGCTATTCCTAAACCACATGCTTCCCAAAAAGAAAAGAATACATTTGATAGTATTTCTATGAAAGAAGAGAAAAATGCCAAAATTTGCCAGTTCCCAACCATTATCTAACACTTTCTTTCTTAAACAAACAAACAAACAACACAAAACCTTCTTTATATTTAATGAATTGGGATCTATTCTGCAAATGAAACTGTAAGATTAAATGTCCTAAATAAGAACTAACTTTAGAAATCCTGGAAAATTCTTTTTCACATGATCAATTTATAAGTAGTGTGAACAGTAGAACATCTAGACTATTCATGATTCAAGATCTATAGGCAATAAACAAGACACACAGGAAGCTCACCCTGAGATAACCAGGAAGACCAAGGAGGCTCAAGTATCTCCTACTGGGATGTCCCTGCCCCTAGACCTTTTTCGTTTTGGTTCACCTGATCTGGAGGACAACATGGTTGCTGTCACTATCATCACATCCTTTCCACTTGATCTACACATTTCTTCTGTAGGGGTATATGAAGGAAATCAGGATAGGAGAAGAGAAGAAAAGAGGTGAAAAACATAAAAATAAAGATTCCATTCATGAAGTGGGAATTGAAATCACAATTACCTTCTCTGTCGCATAGTGCTGGGCTGGCCACCTCGTCTCGTTCTTTTTTGGTGATCATTTGGGGAGTTTCAGGATCACACAACACTGAAGAGAAACAAGGGAATGAGCTGAGCCAGGCTGTCCAAAGCACAGGTGAGCTGCCCTTTGGGAAATGGACATCTGCTCCAAGGACGTCACCTCATATCTGACCAGGAGCTGGTCTGCCTCTGACTCCACCTCACGACCTCATGCTTCTGCTCTCTGCTCTTCAGTTACCTAGAGACCGACCTCCAAACATTTCTGCTTCTGCACTAGGAGAGTCTTTGTGGTTCCTAGATTTTGTGAGCTCTGCTTCCCCTGACTTCTCCTATCTTTTTACTTTTCTATCATTCATTTCTCGTTGGTGATCTGGATCTCTTTTTTCTGCATATTCTCTCTAGCTCGCTTCTCCCAGGCCTCTCCAGTCCCTACACCAAAATCCAGTCCTTCGCTCACTGTCTCCCTAGATTCCTCTCCCTCCCTCCTGAATTCTCTGTTTGAGAAGTGGCAGTGTCTGTGTATCAGGTGCTGTTCTCATCACCCTGGGAGCCAGTAGGTCTCCCTTTGACACTGACCATGTCACCATGTTCACCCCTACTAGCCTCACACAGCCATCACCTGCAGTGAGATACTCGGGACACAGGTATCTGCGTTTCCTCCTACATTGATCTGAGGGGAAAATGAGTGTCCTTTGTTCATGCTTCCATTTCCTTATTTCCAACAACAATTTCCCTGACTAAGACCTATTGCTCTATGAGGCAGTACTTTGAAGGAAAAAAGTCCTACGCAATCCCGTAACCTATGAGAAATATGTGGCATGCTGTAATTTGGGCTTGAGAGTCATTGACCCTTCTTCTGACAAGTAGACCTCAGAACCATGTTACTTTTGAAGCCTAACCAAGGTTATGATAACATGATAATATAATTATTAAGCACTTATTAATTACTCAGCTTTCATTTCATATATAGAAATAAAGGTGAACAGGAATTAAAATCACAATATTGCATCTTTAGTATACACAAGTATAAAGAATGGAAATGGAAAAAGACAAGGTGGTTCTCTTGTAATTAAGACTACAGGATGAAGAGGGAAACCACCAGTCCTCACACTAAGGGCCCTGCTATTCAGCTCTGGATTCAGCCTCCTGACACCCTGTACCTCGAGGCTGGCAACCCGCTCCTTCCTCACCTGGTTCCAATCTTGGTGAGGAATACAAGGCTTCTTGGGTCTCTTCTCCATCACAGGGCTCCCAAAAGGCATTCCTGTCCTCTGAAGAACAAAATGAAGTCCCTCAGGCTCTCACTATAGAACCAGGGGGAAATGATGGCAAGAAAACGCATAGTGAAGACTTGGGAAGCAAAGATACTTCCTAGGTGAGACTGCCCTGTTCCAGACCACCCTGGTCTGCCCTTTGCATCCACCTGGCCTGCCGGTGGACTCACTCTTATCGCTGTCATCAGAGGCTGGGAACAATCCACCTTCTTCCTCCCCACACATACACCTGATCCTCTCTCTACTTCTTTCCTGTCCCCATTGCCTCTGCACATGATTTCTGTCTCTGTTCCTTGCTTCCTATGGCATTGTCTCCAGATGCTTCTCTTTGTTTTGATGTGTATCTGTCTCCTCTGCTCCTGCCTCTTTTTCTCTTGAGTCCCTCATGCTGCTCCTTTTTACCTTTTCACATCTCACTTGTGGCCTTCACGCCGCCTTTCTCATACTAGGTGTTAGTATAGGCATCCTTGAAACAGTACAAAAAGCCTCATCAGGGCATGGAATAAGGAGCAGAGTGAGCTAAGGAAACACCAATAAACACAGGGAAAAGATGTTCAAAGGCCCATACATAAAAGAAAGAATAGAACATTGCAATCACTGAAAATAGATATGCTCTCATTAAACATGAGACGCACAAAATAGACACACAAAATAGGCACCTCAGCCTATTTTGTGAATGGAAGGCAAAGAACATCGCAGGAAGGATTACTGATGCAATCCAAGGGCAACAAAGCTCACCAGGTTTATATGAAGAAGTAATAAGATCTGATTTATATCTGCAAATACCAATCGTGCTAACATGGGGAAAATGGGTAAGATAGAAGCAAGAGAGAACACAACATCGATCTTCTGTTTACTGAGGGGCCAACTCTGGTAAGGAAGAGTTCCAAGTTACATAAAAGAAAATATTGCTTTCAATTCTGGAAGTGGCAGTTCCTCAAAGATATCCTAATGGGGAAGATCCTGCAATAAATGCCATCAGGTCATAGATGATGACCTCGGGGGACAGGTATTCCTAGCAGGCAAGCCCTTGAGACTCATTCTGCTAACAGAGAAGCTGAGGCTGCCAAGGACAGGAGTATTACTCTCTGTATGTTCTGAGCACCACTCTCTACCTGCGGAGACCTTATCATGGAAACTCACTACTGAGGTGCAGCCCTTTTGGTGGCAGAAGCTCCTGTCCGGGGACGGGTACGTCTCCATCACAAGATCCCAACTTCTCTTTTCCTTATACAACAGCTTTCACTCTTTGTTGACTTTAAATTATTCTGATACAACTTTTTCTCTGCATATTTTCCTTTGTGCATCCTTTGGTATTTGTTTGCCTCTCTATATATAACTTCTCTAATTTTTATCTCTGTATCTCATTTCTTACTGAGGCTATAACCTTTCTACATTGTCTCTCTCTCTGTCTCTATTTCTCTGACCATTAACCTTCTGGATGCCTGTGAAAATTCCATTATTTCACGTATTTTCCTCATTCTCACATTTTCCTCATTCTCACAGATGTCTTCTCTCAAATTGACAAAAATTCTTTCATTTCATATTGTACACAGTGCCAGAGAGCCTTTGCTAATCAACTCTATCCTAACAGTCTCCCACAGCACCTTTCTAAATTACAAGGATAGTCATCATCCACAAAACTTCTTTCCATTTCCTGGTGTTTCCAGAAGCAGGATGGAAAAGTTCTCCTTTCCTTATTTGCCATAACCTACTAATATCTGTATTTCAGCACACATTTAGGAAAATCACCCAGGCACATTGCTGCCCCCTTCTACCTGTAGCATATTCTGTCTCCTCTATTCTTCATGCAAGAATTCCCTCACCTCCCAGGAGCTCAGCTCACCTGTATCTTTTGTCTCTCTGGCAGTTGAGGGAAAACAAAGCAATTTCATCTCTATGTATGTGAAGATGAGGAAGTGTATGGTAGGTTGAGAGAAAAGAGAGATCTTTTTCCATGATGACTAGAAAACAAACATTTTTTGAGGTAGTTGGGAATTTAAATCATAATTACCTTCTCCCTCAGATGCTGTTAGGCTAATTGCCTTCTTTAATACTCCTTCATTATTTATTTGTAGAGCTTCAGAATCATAGGTCACTGCAGAGAATGAAGAAAATTATGGACCATGGACAATGATAAGAAAGAGACTTCAGTATGTTCATGCCAGCCATGATGGGAAAGTGATATGTCTGTCCCAGTACAATCTGGAGTGCAAATGGATGAAAATGAATGGAAGGGTGAATGGACACGGGTGGGTGGATGGATAGATGGACAGATGGGTGAGTGGGTGGGTGGATGGATAGATGAATGGACAGACGAATTGACAGATGAAAAGAATGATGGATAAATGGATGGATGGATGGATAAATGGACAGACGAACAGTCGAGCGGTTAAATGGATGTATGTATGGATGGATGTGTTGATGAATAGATTTATTGATTAATAAATGGACGGATGAATGGACGAATAGACAAATAAATGAGTGGTTTCATGCGTGGGTGGATAGGTGGGTGGATGGATGGATGGATGGATGGACACATGGATGGATGGGTGTATCGATTCATGAGTGGATGAGGGAATAGGAAAGAAGATGAAAGAATAGGTGGACTTCTATGTTGATAGAAAAGTAAAGATTAATTAGGTCATAGGTCATTTAAATCATCATTACTTTCTCCATCATAAGGTAGTAATGTTGGCATTTCTTCTGATGTTCCTCCTTCATCCCGTTCTAGATCTACAAGTTCACAGGACACTGAAGAGAGAAAAAGAATATTGACAGACAATGAGAGTGACCTGGATCTACCTGGAGGGGGGTCATGTCCACAGCGCATCAGAGCTCTACTTCTCAGAACTGCTTCTTCGGAATAAAAGCATTTTTGCACCAAAAAAGCTTTGCTCTGCACCACGGAGCACTCTTAGACCCTTTCATCTTTCTTCTCCTCTCTCCTTCCCCCTTTACTTCTGCTAACCCTGATTCTACACATTGCTGACTCTGTACCCTAAAGCTATTCATGCATCTCTTTGACTACGTTTTTCTGTTCCTGACCACTACCATCTCTGCATTTCTGTTTTTTCTTCCCTGGTGTTGTTCTTTACCTCTTGACTCCATTACCTCCCTTTTTATTCATTGAACTCACCTTCTCTTTGTCTTTCCTATACCTAGTATTTCATTCTTCCCATGCAAACCAGGGGAGTAAGATTAAAATTATCTTTCTCTTCTCAAACCCCAAGCTGGTAGTGTTTAGATTCCATATACATTTAGATAAAATGAAGCCCACTTAGGCAACTCCATTTGGTGCCCCAACCTACAATTTTATTTTTTTCTGTCCTTAAATTCTACATCAGGGGACTGTCCACTAAGGCACTTAGCCCTCCTTTCCCCCTTGCCTTTCACATACGTGGGGAAGAGAGGCAGAGAATGATGAATATTTGTATTGAAAAAGAGAAAGGGACGTGTCTCTTTTCCACAGCCAGACAAATAGATTTAATGGGCTGATTAGTCATTTAAGCCACAACAACCATCCCCATCATCCGCCAGCAGGTCAGGGAGATCTTCACAATTGCCTCCATTGGTCCTGTGGAGTTTCTTGCTTACAGAGAAACATGAAAACAACCAACCAAATGTGGTGACCACAAAACAGACCTTTGTGAGATCATGCTGATTTCTGGTGTTCAGCACTCAGGTGAGCTTCCTTGAAAAAAGGTTCAGTGCTCCAAGGACCTCACCTAAGATCTCACACACCCTTGCTCTTCCTCTATTCCTTCGCATTTCCACTCAGACTCATTCACCTCCTTTCTCCTGCACATTTTTCTGTCACCACACACTGTTGCTTCTATGCCATGAAGGATCGATTGGTCATCTCCTTGAGGCCCTGACTTCCTTCTTGGTCTTTTACTTCATTGCCTTTCACTACTCTTTATCACTTTTCCTACTCGTGGCTCTGTTTGTCTTTCTAGCTCAGTCCTGATCACTTGCATCACATATGGCAAGTCCCAGACCCACCATTTCTCTGCTCTACCCTGCTCTTGCCATCAAAATATGTTCGTCGGATGACAGTCTCCTATCACAGAGCCCTGATCCACACCCCAGGGCATCTACATACTTTCTTGGGTCTCCTGCGATCCAGGTGATCCTGGCTGCCCTGAACCCCCGTAAGTCCCACATGGTCATTGCCACAGTGAGTCCATCCACTTGCTTGAACAATTTCAACTGGTAAAAGACTCATATACACTTCAGATAAAAATACATCTTGTTTGCCAAAATTCGTTGAAAAATTATGTGACATAATACAAAATATTTGACAAAAATTATCATTTAGATTTGAGAGCAGTGGACGGGAAGGACTGTGTTTCTTTTGAGGGTTTTCCAAAGTTAGGCACAAAATAATTCATTACGAAGGGAATAATCATTAGTTTTTATTCTCTAGAGGAGATAAAGGGAGTGTAGGTATACATTCCAAGTCTTTATTATTAATAGGTGTGAAAGACAAGCCGTGTCTTAGGCATATTTGTATTAGAATATGCACTTAGAAACATTTATGTGACTCATGGGATTCCAGATACACTAAATGTTTGACTGTGGAGAATGTTCAGAGTTTAACACATCGGGATACACCAGTTCTGAATTCAGCCACCTGACACCTCGTAGTCCAGGACTGACAATCCCTCTTCCTTACCTGCCCCAGACCCCAATGAGGAGCTCGAGACTTCCTGAGGCTCTTCTCCATCACCAGGTTCACAACAGGCTTTGCTGTCCTCTTCAGAAAGGAATGAAATCTCATGAGCATCTCAATTAGTGACCAAAAAGAAATCACCCCAAGAAAATCATCAGACAACCAGGAGAGCCTGAGAAACTGGAATGGCCCACTCTGCAAAACAATCTGACTGAAGTTAGCTTTGCTTCAGTGGCTTTCACTGGAGACTGAGAACGATTCTCCCATCAGGGGAGATTTGGCTTTTCCTACACCTCGTTCTCTGTCCAAATCCTCTCCCTTCATTCAATTCTGTAGGTCGTTATCGATCTCTGCCTCTGTGACTCTCTGCTGATGTTTCTTGGATCCTCTCTTTCTCCTGGTGAGTTTCTCTTTTCTTCTCTGTTCCTACAATGTTTTCTCTTGCTTCCTATGATACTGCTCTTTCTTTCCTATCCT
>NW_024341463.1:0-10799 GCF_902729225.1 Pteropus medius | reverse complement strand
GGCCCACCAGCCCGGGGCTCTCGCGAGACCGCGGCCCACCAGCCCGGGGCTCTCGTGAGACCGCGGCCCACCAGACCGGGGCTCTCGCGAGACCGCGGCCCACCAGTGGAGGGTCTCGCGAGATTGCGGCCCACCTGCCCGGGGCTCTCGCGAGAGCCAGACCCACCCGCCCGAGGCTCTCAAGTCAGGGTTTCATAAACTTCTACCATAGGAAGTGCTTGCTTTAAGTTTGCCTGAGTTAATAATAGTCAAAAAATGGTCTGAAGTATTCACTTAAACCAGCCCGGACAAACTGTTCCTGAGAACTCCACAGGCTGCAGTGTCACCCATACCCTAGGTGCTCACACAGCGCCCTCTGCTGTTTACACGACAGAACAGCTTAGATGGATAAGTCAACTCTAAGACTCGTCTCAGCCATGCCCCAGGACGACCCCTCTGCCACTCACAGGCTTGCGGAAGGGGAGAGGACATAGTGGCCTCCGAGACTGGCCTAATCCCTTACACGGGGACCTCCTCTGCCCATCACGATCTGGCAGCAGCTAAGATAGAGCATGCCCCTCTAAGTCTCTTCTCAATCATTTTTCCAGGACCTCGTAGGTCCCTCACATACCAAGTTTATGCCACCAGAAAGACTTTGCCGAGGTCTCTGTTCCCACGTTTTCCAGCCCCCGTAGCCCTTCCCATACTGTGCTTGTGCGAGACTGGACAAATCGCCTCCAATTCTCTACTGCGCTGTATTCCGGGAACCCCCTTTGCACTTCCCCTCACTTCCTAGAGCAGGGATAGAGAAATCACGTCCAAGTAAGTCTCTACTGCCTCCTACCAAAGTGAGAAGAAAAGTGTAGGGAGCTGAAGCTCCCAAAATTCAAAAGAGGGCATGGATTATCTCGGGAGAACTGCTAGCATAAAAAAGGGAAAAGGCTGGCTCTGTGGAATTCCAGGAAGAAGAAGATTAAGTATAAAAAAAAGGAGTGTCGAAAGAAGTGTTGATTGTACCTTGATCTTCAGGATGTTACTTTAATTATGTTATCTTGGGATACACAAAGGAACAGATTATGTATAAAAAGGAGCCTAAGAAATAATCTCGGAGAGATGGTTGTGAGATCTGTTCTCCCTCCTGCACCCTGTCTGTCTTCTCTTTTTTCTCAGTCCCCGCTCCCCCATTCAGGGACCTGGTTTGACTTGGTCGGCTGGTTTCCGACAAGTGGCGCCCGACGTGGGCCTGAAAACGGGGGAAAAATAGCAAGGACCCACCGTGAGACGAGTGCACTCCAGATTAGCCAAAAAAGCCGTGGGCGGTGAAGCTGAGTACGCAGGAGTTTTTGTAATATAGAAACTGTGAGAGAGAATATAATGGGCCAAGGAAATAGTCGACTGCTATTTGTACATATGCTTAAGAATATGCTTAGAGTTAGAGGAGCTAAAGTAGGTCAGCGACAGTTAATGAAGTTCTTGCAATTTATAGAAGTTTGTCCCTGGTTTCCCGAGGAAGGGACAATTGATTTAGAGACATGGTTAAGAGTGGGTCTAAAGTTACAGGATTACTATGATGCCCACGGACCTACTAAGGTTCCGGTAGATACTTTTGTGCTTTGGACTTTGATTAGACATTCTTTAGACCCTAAGCATGAAAGAGATCAGATTAAAGAACAAATGTCACCTGTACTTAAAAATTGTTCATGAGTATGACGAATCTGAGGCTGCTGGGGTTGTGCCTTCTGCCCCTCCCATGCCTCCCCCTCCTTTCGACTCCATTTTTACTGATGAGGAGGAGGAGGAGGCCGCTAGATATCATTCACCTGATGAAGATTCAGCTCCACTTGCAGCTATTGGATGCGTTGCCCAACACGCAGTACCAGATCCTGTATTAATATGAGGGTGAGGGCATGTTTGTGTTTTTCCGCAGGGAGCTGACGGAGCACGCTGGTTGCCTGAACGACTAGTGCGGCATGCCGAAAATGAACATCGAGATTATTCTTCTGATGGGAATACTGATTAATCCAACAGTTTATGCCGCAGTGCATTGGGCTTACATCCCGGATCCTCCGGTACTACATCCAACTGTTTGGTCTGTGCCACAGATCCAGGTTTTTTCTAATAACTCTAGACTTTTAGGATTGCCATTAGCCATGGAACAGCAATATGTATATGATAATTTTAATTTTTCCGGATCAGCAGTGGGACTACCTATTTGTTTTCTTTTCTAATTCTACTTCCCAACCTGGCTGTTTGAATATCACGGAGCAGCCTTGGCCTAGGAAAGGAGGAGCTGTTATGCTTGGGGCTCCTGATGGCGAAGCTGTAAGCAATAATGATACGATCCCGTTTGAACTTTGTCACTCAAAGAGGCATGTGCAAAAAGATTCGGTATGGTGGCATCGTTGTCATCAAGAGAATGTCACTTTGTACCCAGTAACAGGATTTAATGAAACTGTTTGGGACTTCTCTCGGCCTTATGACACTGGGACTGCTTTATCTGCTGGACTCTGGAAAACGAGCTCTGGTGTTTGGCAGACTTGTATTTGGAAACTGGCTGCCGGACTTGTGACGATGAGTATTAGCATGACTAATGAATCTCGGACCAATTCACACAGTAGTGGTTCAGGAGAAAGATTCTCATATGCCCTTAGAACTTGCGTTAATGTCCCATATATATTATTGTTAGGAAATTTCAATATTACTGTAGATAATAATACTAATCAATTCAATGTATCTTGTAATAATTGTCAGCTGTCTAATTGTGTTACTCCTGCTAACACTTCTGTTCTCGTGCTTAGACAACCGCCATTTATACTGGTTCCTGTTAACCTTAAAGGCCCTTGGTTTGATGAATATGGGTTACAGGTTTTAAAAGAGATTAACATGGCATTAGGAAGATCTAAAAGGGCTGTGGCTGTTGTTGTGGCAGGTATTCTTGCAGTTGTCGCCTTGCTGGTTACAGCCCCCACTGCTGCCATATCCTTGTCCAACTCTGTGCAAACTGCAACATTTGTTAATGATCTGACAAAAAATGTTTCATTAGCTATGGGATCTCAAGGAAGTATTGATGAAAAAACTGAACAAAAATTAAATGCATTATATGAAACAGTAAACTTTTTGGGAGAAG
The DNA here is from genome assembly GCF_902729225.1 of Pteropus medius. Taxonomy (NCBI): domain Eukaryota; kingdom Metazoa; phylum Chordata; class Mammalia; order Chiroptera; family Pteropodidae; genus Pteropus; species Pteropus medius. Next base: position 7,693 of record NW_024341463.1, on the reverse strand, counting down.
AAGTTCAAGCCTTAAAATTGTCCTCCCGCTTACGTTGCCATGTGCAATATCGATGGATTTGTGTAACTCCAAAAAGGTATAATAGTACCACTCATCCTTGGGATAAGATAAAAAATCATTTACAAGGGATCTGGCATAGTGCTAATATGTCATTAGATTTAGTTCAATTACATCGAGACGTTTTAGCCTTAAAAGAAGCTCCCGAACTACAAATAAATACTTATCAATCAGTGCAAGAATTTATAAAGGGTTTAAAACGTTTAGTCCCTACTTGGGGACCATTTACTCATTTATTAGGATTTGTTATCGTTCTAACCTGTTTCATGTTAGTCATCTTGTGTTTATTGCCATATCTGTTGAAATGCGCAATACGAGCAGTGCGAGATGTTGGTTCCGAGATACATGCGATAAAATTAAAAAATAAAAATGCCCCAATATAGTGGGTGGTAGTCAAAGACGGGTAAGGACTTCTTGGAAACTGGACAACCTAAGACAGGGCATGTATGATGGAATACATGTTCCAATGACGGGTAAGCTCCATGTTTCGCAGGAAGCCACCTAAGACAGGCACAGTCTACTATAAAGTAAAAAAGGGGGAATTGTAGGGAGCTAAAGCTCCCAAAATTCAAAAGGGTGCATGGATTATCTCGGGAGGCCTGCTAGCATAAAAAAGGGAAAAGGCTGGTTCTGTGGAATTCCAGGAAGAAGATTAAGTATAGAAAAAGGGAGTGTCAAAAGAAGTGTTGATTGTACCTTGATCTTCAGGATGTTACTTTAATTATGTTATCTTGGGATACACAAAGGAACAGATTATGTATAAAAAGGAGCATAAGAAATAAACTCGGAGAGACGGTTGTGAGATCTGTTCTCCCTCCTGCACCCTGTCTGTCTTCTCTTTTTTCTCAGTCCCCACTCCCCCCGTTCAGGGACCTGGTTTGACTTGGTCGGCTGGTTTCCGACAGAAAAGGTTCTAAAAAAAGTAACCTCGACAGGACGATCAGATCAGATTCCTATCTGGGCCAGGTCCTGGTGGGTAGTCGAAGCCCAAACCTATCAGTTTAGTGACACATTTTCAGCCAGCCCTGTCCACTGCTGCTCTGCAGCTAGCTAAACACACTTTTTAAAACTGTAATATACCTTGAAGAGAGTATTCACTCTGTATCAGACACGTTCATTAGCTCTTGTAATCCATCACCGCCTTTCTTTTCGCCACCTACGTGTGATCTTCCGTATGTTCCCTCAAAATCTGCAAATGCATAAAAGCGGCAGCAAAACTGATTCTTCATAGCCTGAGATCTTGCTCCCTGGCTGATATCGGTTTGCTCGATTTAACTCCTATAAATATTCTCTACAACTTCAGACATTTCTTGCATTCACACCGGGCACGCACTCTGCTTCTCACACACTGGCTGGAACCAGGTGGACAAGTTGCCTCCATCTATCCTGGCCCCTTTTACCAGGCCACTGCTTTGGCCCTCACACATCGGCTAAAATCTGGATAGAGATTTCACCCCCAGGATGCTCCTCTCGACCTTCCCTGAAGACCTGGTCTTCCCTTCACACACTTGGTTGTACTGGGACAGATTTTTTTCCCCGATTCTCTACTACTTTCTTCCCCAGTCTCTCCCTCTTCTCTCCACCTGCTGGCTAAAGCTGAGATGGACGGATCACATTCAGATCTGTCCTAACCCTTTTTCTCAAAACCTCTCTCTGCTCTTCACATGCTGGATGGAACAGAGATAATAAATTTACCTCTCCTCGACCATGACACCGGGAGCCCTACTGCCCCTCACAAGCAAGAATGAGGGACATGTGGTCAGAAAAAGAAATACCTAAGAAGAGTTCCTGGTGGCTGAAGGTGCTTACACACACACACACACACACACACACACACTTAAAATTAGCATCTATCTTTACACAGGGATTTCTCATGCAAACCAACCTTCGAGGAGAAGCTTTCACTGACCTGCCTGCCTTCAGCACCGAACTGCCTTCTGAGGACTAGACTGAGCAGAGCTCCTAAATTCAACAGTTTGTAGAGCAGCAGAGAACAGCTTTCCAACTGAAGAGAGAACGGGCCCCAGAGTATCCTCACTGTAAGCCCTCCTTGCCCCGATACTTCATAATTAGCATATAGCACTACATACTAAACTGCTCCAAAACTGATCTGTTATCACAACCATGCTGCATCACAAATTAGCTGTTTTCCATGAATACATTCTCCATCTTCACTGCACCCTGACTTGCAGATCCTGTTGGCATTGGAAACAATGACCATTGGTTGACAGACACGGGATGCCATTGCCACAGTGGACCCTGGATCCTGGACACCAACGATGTACACCCCAGACCAAGGAACCTGGACTCAGCATCAGATCGAGGGCCCTAGATACAAGACGAACACAGGAACCAATAAAAAACCGCACCCCTATAAACAGGAGCCAAAAACAAACACCTGTGCACCAGGGCCAAAAACAAACCCCAGATCTGGGATACGTAAGACCAGATGCCAGAGACTTCACACTGAGACAAGAGACCTAGACGCCAGATTCCAGACACCAGACCTTGGAGCCAGAGCGAGAACTGAAACCTGGACGTGGACGCTGGACCCGCGGCCGGACTCGACCGGACCCCATGCCCCAGACACCGGATGAAGAGCTGGACTATAAACTGTACCCTCAGGCTCTGGAGATAGACCCCAAATGATAACCAGGACCTGAGTCAGACCCCAAAATTAAACCCAGACACTAGACCCCAGTCATCTGATGACAGATGACTGAGGTCTCAGGAACTTAATTGGTTCTATCAACAGTTACATGCTTAAAACTACCACTGCTCAATGAGGACCTTGAATAATTTATCACTTGGGTCTAGGTTTGCAAAAGGGACAGAAGTGTGATGCTTTTCTGAGTATTCTCTCATCTAAAAGCTCAAATTAGTGGCTGCTTTGTTAAATTTGCAAAAGCAGTATTATCCCTTTCATGCTTTAGGGAGACTGCTAGAAACTACAGAATCTTGAACCTAACATTCAAAATCAGATGCCCTTCCTCTCTCTTTGGCTTTAAAGCTGTGATCCATGTTTCATACTGACTGACTAAAATGTGTAATCGAAAGGTTTTTTTTTAGGGGTACTTCAGTTATCGCTTTTAGGACAATTGACCATTAAAACTACGATTTGTTTGAAATGTCAGTTGTGAAGAAAGCATAGTAAAGGACATAGTCTCTTTGCAGATATTCATGTCAAAAGTTAAACATTTTCCAACTACAAATGGAATAAATGATGCTTCCAACGACCTTCCTGGGATTCCCTATCTACTCTGTTCATGGGACTATCACAGCAAGATCCCATTCCACTTTACCCTGTGCATGTATCTGGTCATGATGTGCCTTGTGTATTTACATAGTTGTGGGATACCAGTATCGGTTACTGGAACTTATTTACTGTGAGTGAGGGTTGAGGCAATGACTTATGGGGCCTTAATTTACAAATCTCCTATCACCTGCTCCTCCCTTTGCATGCAGCTAACTTTTCCAATATGTACATTTTTACATGAGGTAGATTCTTAGTCATCCTGTCTTGGTTAGACTGCATATTATTTTGACATTCTTGCAACTACAGTGTTAAAGGATGTTTCCATAAGAAAATCGACAAAGAACAAAAATCACATGCTGAGAGGGGTGACATATCTCACATTAATGAAATAATGTGAATAAACAGACAAATAAATATGACCACAATTAAAATGGTATGGTTGTAAAGAATACATTAAACAGTTACATGGTTCTTGATCGCCATAAACAACTAATATATGATATAAGTAACAGTATGTGTTGTGCCTTTAAATGACTGATGGCAGCATACTTTGTTCACAGCATCATCGTCACAGGTGAGGACCGCACTGTGCTTTTCTCTTCAGGTCGGCTCCGACATCTCTAGGGATAGGCATTTTTCTACTCCTATACCCTTAGGGAACCATGCCCCTATATGCGGTCTGTTGCCAAGAGAAACCAAAATCTGTAATGCAGGCCTACCTACACATATAGAAGGATGGAACAGAATTAAGAGCCTAGAAATAAACCCATCTCTCTAAGGTCATTGGATGTTTGACATGGGTGGAAAACATGGACATGGGTACAGGAGAGTCCTTTGAACAGAGGGTGCTAGCAAAATGACTGCCATCTGTAGGGGAATGAGATTCGACCCTGAACTCATACCACATAAAGGTGAACTTGAAATTTATTCGAGCCTTAAAATTCAAACCTCTAGAAGACAGCACGTGGATGAATCTTCAAGCCCTTGTATTTAGCAAAGAGTTCTTCGATCTGGCATCAAACAATAATCGATGAAAAAGATAAATGAGATTGCCTCGAGATTCATCCTTTTTGGCATTAAAAGAATCTATCCAGGAAGTGACAAGACAACCTACAGAAAGGGAAGAATGTCACGTTATAGATCTAATGGAAGTGTCATTCAACAAAGAACTCTTACAACTCTTAGACAAAAAGACAAACTAAACTTCTAAAATGTACCAGAATAGACCCTTCTCTAGAAAAGAGAAAATTTTCAATAGGCCCAAGAAAGGATGTTAGGTATCATGAGTCATGATGGAAATGCAAATGAAAACTACAACGCCATACTCCCCCTTCACACAACCCAGAATTGCTATAATCCAAAAAGCCCATCATGACGAATGTCATTTACGGAGAAAAAATTAAAGCCCTTAAACCACGTCAAAATGTAAAACACGGTGGCCTATGTGCACAAGTTTTCAACTCCAACCACTCAAAATGTTCTCGTCTGGTTCAATGAATTCACTCCTTGATATATATCTCCCAAAATAGAAAACAGGCATTTAATGCTTTAAAAGTGAATTTCTTCAGCATCATTGTTCAAAGAAGCAAGTATGTATAAACGATTCAGAGGTCCATCTTAATTTGTAGTACAAATGAATAAACTGATTCTGAATTGTTACAGCAGAATTCTTTAGAATGGTACTTAGAAACAGATTTAATTTCTTAAACGTATTACCTCTTGGCACATACCTTTTGGTGGTGGCAAAAGACACATTTACAAATAGAACCAAATATACTTGCTTCTGTTAAGATAAATTGAATAAATCTATGTCCCATACTTTGTGCTTCATTACTTTATCTTATTTGGAAATGTTGAGATTTTCAGTGAGTATGTATCACTTTATTAACCAAGCAAAAATTTCAAGTTTCGAATTATTAAAAACACAGGAAAAATTATCTGTATATGTATATCTATATAAATACCTATATATAGATATAGGCACATAGATATACGCACAATGTCAATGCAATAACTGTTAATGTTTTACCTATAAACCATTTATTTGTACCTACATTTGTTAGAACTGAGATTTCAAAGTGCATTAATACCTGCCCTACTTTCTTGACACAATTGTAACAGAAAATATGACTTTATTTCTGTGAATCCAGTAATTACATTTCATGATAACAAGTCCATTTAATCAAATCAAGTCTTAAGCCAATCAAATATTAAAAACCAGCAATAACATCCAAAGAAAGAAAATGTCTTACCTGTTTAGAAGTTAATCCAAGTCAAAGGATCCACCGGCCGTCGAAGGTAGGATTTTAGATTCTGATAGTGACTCAAACTGGTGAGCCTCCTCCCTGCTCAATGGAGGAAAGGAAACAACTCCACAAAACAGTGCAAAGAATGCAGCCCTCACAGATTCAAAGGATTGCTCCCAGAAACAAAGATTACAGACCTTCCTGACACAGGCTGTCAGGATGGCAGAGTGCACATGGTGTCTCAGATCCCCTCCGACCACAACCAGCTCTTTCATGGCTCTGAGTGAGCTTTACCATAATAGCACTTATACAGCATTGAAAGGTAATGAAAGTGGAGTTGAGGAAGGTGTCTTTTGGGCTGAGGCCCCTCATGGCACCCTCCCCTGAGAGCTGCCAAGGCCAGCCACCGGGTGCACCAGGATCAGTGCACCTTGCAGATGGCTGACACCAAACCAAACTCCTATAACATGGACAAGGCAGAAAGAAACCACATCTGGTATAAAGAGAAGAACCCACATCGTCTCCACAGACAATCAATGTACAGAGGATCGTTTCACTCCTGAACCCCAGAGGCCACCTGGAATAGCAGTTTCATAGGGAACTATGTTCTATCCCTACAGTACCTCCTTATGGCAAAGAACACACAAAAAAACAGATGTAGGGGAGGAAAGGATTTTTTCTGGAAGGAAAAGCTCAATCGAGACAACCCTAGAGCTCCAAAAAGGAAGCACATAATTTTAACTGCCCATCTAAGGTACGATAGATTCACACCACTTATACCTTCTAGCAAACACTGCAGACAAGCAATGGAAACTTTTAAGTCGTGTTAGTCAACCCTAAAAACACTGATACGGGGAATGGAAGGAGGACCGAGATCGGTTACCAGGCTCATGTTAGCAGTTTCGGTATCTACTACTAATATGATTATAACCAAAGCTTTTTTATCTTTCCTTCACCATCTTTAAGGAGCCAGGATAGAAAACTGTAGTCTGTATTTTTTAATGTGGCCCTTTCCATGTTTTTTGTTTGTTTAGCTCGGTCTGCTCAGGCAGTTGTGGCCTGTGTTTACATTTCTCATCTCCTAAGGCATCTCCTTTTTTATGAAAATGACACAAAAGCCACAGTCACAGAAAACAATGACCACCCATGAAAAGAAAGTTTCAACAAAGGAAGCCGAGAGTGGCTAATTCCAAGTAGCTGGCTTCACTATTATTTTCTTTACAACCATCTTAACATCTTAGTAAAAAAGACTTGCAACTCTTCTAAATTCACCCAAACCATGCAGAAATATACTAAAAAGGCTGATGGGATAAATACACTGCTTACCTCTGCCAACACACCTGTGGTCTCTCTCAGCTACAGTAGTTTTCAGGAGATAGCAGTATTCCAGCCATTAATTCTCCTGGTGCCTAAGCAGATGGCAGCTTTCTAGTTCTTAAATCCAATAGAAATGCTCCTTCGAGCCCAAGCATCTTTTAAAACCAAGGGAGGGAGGAGGGATGAAAACAGGCAGGATCCAAACTCTCCAAATTTCTTTATTCACAAATACTGCCTCCATCAATCGGAATCTCTATGAAAGTTGTTGTTAGACTTGGGGAAATGCGGGCTAGAATTAAGATAGAAGCGGTTCCCCATTACCTGTACACCGATGGACCCAAATATCTTCAGTTGCTATATAATATAAAGCAAAAAATAGATAAACCAATTTTAGTGCTTCTAGGCACGCTTACTATCTTACATCACAAATAACAGAAAACGGAGTTTTCCACACCAAAACAATCCTCTCCTAGTTCCTCTGATCAACCTACTATCCACACCCCACACCATTCCTTGCACACAGGCAGCTTCTCATAAACCTTTCCCTCCCATGGCAGTCCCACCACACACCACCTGGGGGAGCCAAAGGGACACTGACTGCCTCACCACAATGGAACCACGAAAAAAGCCTCCTGAAACCTCTCTACTGTGCTTAATAAAAATGCAGAGCAAAGTCTGCCTGCAGAAAGAATACGTGGTTCATTCTGGGTCGCAAGAACGGGAAGAGTCATGCCAGGTCACATGTGTCCATGCTCGGTCACATGAATGTAACTCAAAGGTAGGCGATGAAAAGCATGGAGGGATCGCATTGGTTTTA
>NW_024341462.1:0-1250 GCF_902729225.1 Pteropus medius | reverse complement strand
ATTGTAATGTATACCTGAAAATTATGTAATCGTATTAATCAGTATTACCCCAATAAACTTAATTTAAAAAAAAATCCTTAGTGAGGGAAGAGTAATTAAAAGTAATTAAAAGTAATTAAAAGTAATTAAAAGAGTAAGTAAGTGGATAATGGTAACATGGAGGCTGTTACCCAAATGCCTTGAATCTCAGAGGAAGACTTTTATATATGAAAATGGAAAAATAATACTAGTGTAAAAGCATGAGAGTGGGGCTGGGGAAATGCTGGTTTCACATTTGGGCTTTGTTAGATGTGAAAGAAGAGTATCCTCTAGAAAAGGATACAAGGAAGTTGTCAGTTGAGGCAAAGAAGTGAAGGGGAAGAATTCTTTTGAAGATGTAAGGGAATTTATTCACTATGGAGTAAAGAATTCAAGTATAAAGGTTAGGAAGAGTTAATAGCTGAAGGAAGACTTGTACAGGGAAAATGGATGAAGGAAACACATAGTCAGACTAGGAGGTCTGGCATATTTGAAGAGTGGCTCAAGATGACAAGAATAACAGGAATGTTCGGATTGACTTTAATAAAGTTTATGGTTCTAGGAAAACTGAGGACCAAAGTTGTAGTGGCTACTTAATGAGGTTAGCAGACTGCAGTCTTTGCTCTTGCCAGTTATAAGATTCTTATACTCTAGCAGTTCATAATTTAAAAAGGAGGTAGCCGTATAATTAAAGAGCTCTAGTCTAATGTGGAAAGTGTTAAGAGCAGTTGTAGAGTATAGACAGAAGTGTGTGAAAGTGTAGAGGAATGAGAACTTAATTTCAGCTGAAAGACCTGGGGTGGAGAGGGGAACTTCTTGGAAAGCTAGCTTTTTAACTGGGTCTTAAGGAGTAGGTAAGATAGGATTTTAGGTAATAGATTAGGATAAAGAGGCATTCTGTTTTGGAATGGCATGAGCAAAGGTATGAATTCCGGGAAATACAGAGCTTGTTTGTGGAATAGTTCATAAAAGGTAAACATAGGTAAACATTGACCTCAAGATGAGTAAGGGAGAAATGGAAAAAAGCAGTGGAAATTAGATTGTGTTATACCAGCAGCCCTTGGCGATCAGAAACATGCAAAGAGCCCATGCAACAGAAGAAAAAATAACTACTAAAAATAGAGCTCGGTTCTAGGTGTCTTTGCCCACCTTCAGTCTGAGTAGCCACGAAAGGCAGCACTTCATGTTTATACCAGTAGAATCTCAATAGTTCTACTGAGATTGTGTGTGTG
>NW_024341461.1:0-819 GCF_902729225.1 Pteropus medius | reverse complement strand
GAATGAAACTAAACTGTTGTCTATCACCACACACCAAAATTAATTCAAAATGGATTAAGGACCTGAATATAAGACCTGAAACAATAAAATGCATAGAAGAAAACATAGGAACTAAACTCAAGGACCTTGGACTTAAAAAGGATTTTATGGATTTAACCTCAAAGGCAAGAGAAGTAAAAGCAAAAATAAATGAATGGAACTACATCAAACTAGAAAGCTTCTGCTCAGCAAAAGAAACCATCAACAAGGTAAAGAGACAAACATCTGAATGGGAAAATATATTTGCAAGCAACGCCTCCAATAAGGGCCTAATATCCAAAATATGCAAAGAACTCATACGACTCGATAGCAACAAAAAAATCAAATAATCCAATCAAAAAATGGGCAGAGGACTTGAACAGACACTTCTCCCTAGAGGACATACAAATGGCTAACAAATATATGAAAAGATGCTCAACATCGCTAGCTGTTAGGGAAATGCGAATCCAAACCACAATGAGATACCATCTCACACCTGTTAGAATAGGTATAATCAACAGGACAAGTAATAACAAATGTTGGAGAGGATGCGGAGAAAAAGAAACCATCATATACTGCTGGTGGGACTGCAAATTGGTACAGCCACTATGGAAAATAGTATGGAGGCTCCTCAAAAAACTAAGAATTAATCTATCATATGATCCAGCAATCCCTCTACTGGGTATTTACCCCAAAGACTTGAAAACCCATATTCAAAAAGATATTTGCACACCAATGTTCATAGCAGCATTATTCACAGTGGACAGGACATGGAAGCAACCGGTGTCCTACGATAGATGA
>NW_024341460.1:0-384 GCF_902729225.1 Pteropus medius | reverse complement strand
TCTGTCCAGTTTTCTCAACATCATTTATTGAATAGATTGTCTTTACCCTATTGTATATTCTTAACTCCTTTGTCATAGATTAAATGACTGTATAGATGTGAGTTTAATTCTGGGCTCTCTATTCTGTTCCATTAATCTCTGTGTCTATTTTTTTGCCAGTACCATGCTTTTTTGACTTCTATAGCTTTGTAGGATAGTTTGATATCAGGTAGCATGATATCTCCAACTTTGTTCATCTTTCTCAAGACTGCTGTGGCTATTCAGGGTCCTTTTTGTTTCCATATAAATTTTAGAATTATTTGTTCTAGTCCTGTGAACAATGTCATTGGTATTTTGATAGGGATTGCGTTAAATCTTGCTTCCATTGATCTTCTGTGGGTTTTT
>NW_024341459.1:0-545 GCF_902729225.1 Pteropus medius | reverse complement strand
TATATATATATATATATATATATATATATATATATATATATATATATATATATTGCATTGTGTGTTCACCACCCATAGTTTCATTCATTTTTATTCAGGTTACAGATATGACAAATGTATCCACACTTATAATCACCTCCACTATCAAGGTATGGCATATTTCTAACACCTCAGCAATTTTATTTGAGCCCTTTTGCAGTCAACCTCTTCCCACATTTCCCTTCTTCTGTTCTGGACAATCACTGGTACCCATTCTATCACTAGAGAGTAATTCCCTTGGTCTGAAAATCTCATCTAAATAGCATCATACACTACATATGCTTCTGTGACAAGCTGCTTCCTCTCAGCTCAGTGTCCGTGGTATTTATTAGGTATATTAGCAGTTCATTCCTTATTATTGTTGAAATGTATTCCATCATATTTAAATATCACAATTATTTAATCCATGTGCCTGTTGATGGACTTCTGGATTTGTGTTCGGTTTAGGGCTTTTATTAAAAGTGTTGGTATGAGCATTGTATAAAATTCTTTGCATGGACATACTT
>NW_024341458.1:0-689 GCF_902729225.1 Pteropus medius | reverse complement strand
AGGAACACACAGCGTCAGTGAAATCTGTGCAGTCATGAACGGGGGTCTGGGGGTCTGGGTCTGGCAACAGATTGCCTGGGTTGATGACAGTAGCTTTGGATTTTAGCCATACGTTTGGGGTCATCCGGTGCCTCCCTGTTGTCGAGCACCTTCTGGGCTATCTCGACAAGTTGGGACAGGTTCATCCCTGCAAAACCTTCTAATTTTTGCAATTTACGCTGGATATCGGGGGCTGCCCGAGTAGCAAAGGCCATATTAATTGCCTGCTGGTTCTCAGGGGCCTCGGGATCAATGGGGGTGTATACCTAGTATGCCTCGTTCAAGAAACGCTCCGGGGGACTCCTGAGGTCCCTGTATAACTTCAGTTACCCTAGAAAGGTTAGTTGGCTGACGAGCAGCCATCCTCATTCCCCCAGTTAGAATCTGGTGGTACCGACCTAATGCCGTTCTCGCTGCCTGAGAATCGTGTCCCCAGTCTGGGCGGCTGGAGGGAAATTCCTCCTCAGTCTGGTCCCCCGCTTCCTCAGCTCTCCTCCCTCCCACAGGTATCTTTTGTGTTTCAGTCCGAATGTGTCCGCGTTCTTCCGCGGTGAAGGGGGTAACTAAAAGCTGTTGGCCATCGTCCCAGGTGGGGCAGTGAGTCTGAAAGACACTCTCAAGAGTCCCAGTGATGCCTGGGGTTTCTCAGA
>NW_024341457.1:0-453 GCF_902729225.1 Pteropus medius | reverse complement strand
TGTGTGTGTGTGTGCGTGTGTGTGCGTGTGTGTGTGTGTGTGCGCGCGCGCACGCGCGCACGCGTGCGTGTTTAAAAAGTTTATATATTTCTTTTGGCTTGAAGTCTCTATATTTTGCATCTTTTAGGCACATACAATATTCCAAAATGTTTCTACATAGCTTGACAGAGCTCTAGTCCCCTGTTACTGCCTGAGCAACGCTGACAAGCACACTCTAGGGCAGAGTGAATCTGTCAGGATACAAATACAGAGAGGACAGCATTATGTCTTTGGTTCTAACCAATGGAATAGCTGTGAGGTGCACCTCTACATTGTAGCTGAGGGGCTTTTTCTTAGGGTATTCAGGTGAAAATTTGAAATAGTCTGAAGTTGTCCCTGGGTAACCTGGCAGTGACACAACAAACATCTTCAGTGAGGCCCAGAGCGCCTGGTATTTTTAAGTCATTGCAAGGG
>NW_024341456.1:0-353 GCF_902729225.1 Pteropus medius | reverse complement strand
CCCTGATCCTAACACTAACACTAATCCTAACCCTAACAATAACCTAAACCTAACCAAAATCCTAACCCTAACCAAAAACATATCACTAAACTAAACCTTACCTAAACACTAAAGGTAAACCTAACCCTAACCTAATCCTAACCCTAACCCTAACAGTAATCTAAACCCTCGCCCTAATCCTAAACCCTAACTGCACCCCTAACCCTAACATTAACCCTAATGCTCATCCTAGCCCTAAAACTAAAGCTAATCCTAACCCTAATTCTAATCCTAATCATAAATTTTACACTAACAATAACTCTAACCCGAACTCCTTACATTAACCCTAACTCTAAACCTAAAGCTTATCCTAA
>NW_024341455.1:0-329 GCF_902729225.1 Pteropus medius | reverse complement strand
GAGTTCAGTTGGGAGACACTGCAGACAGCTGTGGGTCTGAATTCGGCCTCCGTGCCTCAGGAGCTTTGCGATCAGCTCTTTGAGCCTTTCATTTCTTCCTTTAGAATGCGTCCACGGGGACCATTACGAACATCCCAGGCGAAAGGTGAGGGAGAGGGAGGTGTCTGCTTCCGTCCTGAAGTCTGATTTCCACTGCGGAAAGCGGGAAGAAGCCGAGGCCTTAGGAAGGAGCCCCGGGGCCTCTGGGATGAATAGAGATCATGCTGAATTGTGGCTCTGGAACGCCCGGTGTCCCCACTGCGGGGAGGTGGAGGTGCTAGGAGCGGCCT
>NW_024341454.1:0-1719 GCF_902729225.1 Pteropus medius | reverse complement strand
AATTAATCCTAACCAAAATCCTAACCCTAACACTTATCCTAAATCTAACCTCATACCCTAAACCTAAGCATAACGTAACTGTAAACCTTACCCAAACCATAATGAAAAATTAACAATAATGTTAACCCTAAACCTAAACCTAACGCTTACTCTAACCCTTAACGTAAACCTAAACCTAGCCTTGCGCCTAACACTAATTTTAACTCTAAAATCGTACCCTATCCCTAAACCTAAACTTAACCCTAATGGTAACGCTAAACCTAACCCTAAACTTAACACAAACTCTAACCCTATCAATAACATTAAAAACTAACCTTAATCCTAGCACTAACCAGAACCCTAACTCTAACAATAACATAACCCTAACCTTAACCCTAACACTAACAATAATCATAATTCTAAATTCTTACCCTAAAACTAACCCAAACCCTAAACCTAACCCAAATCCTAAAAAATAAGCCTAACACCAACCCTAACCCTAAATCCTAAACCTAACCTTAACTCTTACCCGAACCTTAGCGTTTACACTAGCAATAACTGTAACTTTAACCCCTGACCTAAACCAAACCCAAACCCTAATTTAACTCAAAAACTAACTCTAACCCTAACCCTAACCCTAAATCTAACACAAATCGTAACTCTAACACTAAATCTAACGCTAATATTAACCCTAAAAGTAACCTTAACACTAACCCTAACTCTCATCCCTAACCTAACTGTAACCCTAACCCTAATCCTAACCACAACCCTAACCCTAAACCTAAATCCTAACCCTAACCTCAACCTTCTCCCTAACCATAACCTTAACGTAACGTAACCGTAAACCTAAAGGAATCTTAACCCTAATCCTAACCCTAATACTAATCCTAAATCTAACCTCATACTCTAATTCTGAACATTAACAAAACTGTAAGCTAACCCAAATCATAATGCTAAAACTAACCCTAACCCTAACATTTAAAGTAACCCTAAAACGAACCCTAACACTAACTATAATCCTAACTCTAAACTCTTAACCAAACCCTAAACGAAATCTTCACCCTAACAGTAACACTTACCCTAACACTAACTCTTACCCTACCCTAACATTAACGTAACCCTAACCATAACCCTAACCCTAACACTAATCATAAATTTGAACTCTTACCCTAACCCTAATCATAAACTTAACACTAAAATAACCTTAACTCTGACCCTAACTTGGACCATAAACCCTACCCTAATTCTAAAACTAACCCTAAATTCTACACTAAACATAACTGTAACCGTAATCATGTATCCTAATACTCACCCTTAACCTAATGCTAATCTTAAAACTAACAGTAACTCTAACCACAACCCTAATCCTAGCCCTAACCTTAAAACAAAACCTAAAACCTAACCCTAATCCTAACCCTAAACCTAACACGAATTCTATCCCTAAACCTAATCCTAATGCTAACCCTAATACTAACCCTTAAACCTAAACCTAATCATAACCCTAACTTTAAACCAAAGCCTTAACCTAACTCTAACCCTAATCCTAAACCTAACCCTAACAATAACACTAACTCTAATACTATCCGTAAACCTAACCCTACCCCAAAACCCTAACTCTAGCCTAACCTTAACATAAACCTAACCCTAACCCTAACAATAATCCTAACACTAAACTCTTAACCTAACCCTAAACCTAAGCTTAACCCTAAGAGTAACCATTACCCTAACCCTTACCTCACC
>NW_024341453.1:0-20069 GCF_902729225.1 Pteropus medius | reverse complement strand
ACGCTTCAGGATAAAGCCATCGTTCCGATAAATAGACATTTGTGCCTGAAGCTCTATACTCTGCAGAATGCCTTGTTACTGGTGTACTATTTTAGGGCACTAAAACAGAGACTTCGCTTGGAATTAGTGCTTTTGGGGGTGTTTCTTTTACAAGTATTCATGACTTATTAAAACTACGATTAGTCCGCTCGGAGTGGGTAGAGAAAGCCCGTTTATCTTACTTTGTGCCTTCCTGTGGCTTTGACCTTGTGGTCGGAGGCTGAGGCCACGAGCCTAAGGAAGAACACCAAACAGGGACGGTCAATATGAAAGCACTTTAGAAGGGCGCGCTGAACCTCGAGGCCTTGGGCATCTCAGAGTTCTCTTCCTGAGCCCGAGGCGGATGCCAGCCCCGCCCCAGTAACCGCTGGCTGTCGTCTATATAAAGGTTTTATCGTCAAGCAAGCGACGACCTTTTGTTCCTCAAAGCTCTCTGAACAGAAACAGACAAATTCTCCCATCTGCAGGGACTGAGGATCATGACGAGTGACCATTCTCTCCGAGGCTCCGGGCCCAGGTCGTGTTTGCTCCTCGCTGCTCTTCGAAGGGCTGTCGCCACTCACAGGAGAGCAACTCCTTGGTGACAGGCAGCTTGGTGTCCTTGAAAGAACCTGGGACCAGGACTCAGGGCCCCAACGTCCCCCCTCAGCCCCCGTCATTCATATTAGCTGTGTTAGCGTCACCTCTCTGCACCCCATTTGTCTCCACTGCCACATGGCAAATTCAACGACGTTTTCTGCGTCACCCATGGCTGACGCCAAGCGCCGTAAGTGCTACGGCGAGTATCTCTGCCTGGTGCCCGGGGACCACTGTTATGTCGTCACCGACTGGCGACCCTGAGCGAGGGGAGGACTCTTCTCTTCAAAATCGTCCGACTTCTCCACGTCGGAGACGACGCAGTGTACCGGGAGGGCCGCGGGATCCCCCCGGGAACCGCTTGGTCACGGCGTCTTTCTAAGCAGGTACATGTCCCGTATGTCTGAAGTGTCAGTTGACGTCACCGTGGTCCCTGGCCATGGGATATATGTTTGCCTCGGCCGGGGAGCCTGTCCAGAGGTCGGAAGTGGTTGCGGCAGAAAGCTGAGGTGAGTCCGACGTAGATCTGTCTGCAGTGACCAGCTGGTGACCCATCGGAGAGGGCTGGTGCCTTCGTTTTCTATTGCTGCTGTGACAAACAGCCGCAAACCGGTAGCCTGCGTCTACCGGCGTGGAGTTCTCCGTCCGGGGCAGAAGGCCAGCGCCTTGTGGCTGGTCGCTGTCCAGGGTCTGACGAGGTGGAGCCGAGGACACTGGCTCCACGGTGTCTCGTCCTGGAGGCTCTGCGGAAGGACACGCTGCCCGGCTCCTGCCATCACAGGACCCTCTTTTGGGTCTAAGGGCTGTGGCGGTTCCACCGGGCCCACCACGTAATCCAAATGGCCTCCCGCTCTGAGGGTCCACTGGTCAGTCCAATTCTATCTGCAAAGTCCCTTCTGCCACGTACCTTAAAATATCCCTGGGTGTGACACCGGGGGACGCAGACCATAGGAACCTGAATTCTGCCTACTACAGTGGGCTGGTAACCTCCCTGTGTGGGAGGCAGTTTTAAACATCAAGGATCATCCAAGCATAAGATGGAGAAATAACTCCATATATATGATAATAAAAATAAATAAAATTAAATTAATGAAGGTTTGCCCTACTGAACATCAATCCATCCACAAGTCTGTCCACAGACAAACAAATGACTCAAACACCGTGTCTGGTTACGATTTCAGAGGCTGGAGCCAGCAAGAATCCTCTGCATATTTCTTGAATAATTGATTTCCGTCGTCGGTTTTGCCAAAAGAGACGCAGTTACGTGGACGAGACCACTCCTTAGCCACGAATGTCACCTCCCTTCGCTCCTCGGCCGGCTCCGCCGTACGCTCCCTTTGGCCCGACACCGTTTTCATTTGAAAAATCACGTTCTCAGCATGTCCGATGAGCCGAATCACCATCGACATCAACCTCAGCGAACTAAATGTGAAGCAGTGGACTGAAGGAGGGACCGGAGGACGGACGGATGAGAGGGGCCGAGAACAAGAAAAACGCACAGGAGAAATCGGGGAGCAGAAGCTACAATGAGACAAAGATAAACATGGGGGATAAGGGATGGGGGGGAGGGCAGCTCGAGACGCAGGACAGTAACGGCTCCCATCCATCAGGAGCCTCCAAATCTCCAGTGAAATGCGCGCCCAAAAATAAGTTAGTTAACCTTGGGGACATTGATTTATCTGCAAAGAGGCGGGCGGACAGGAAGACGTGACGGTCACAGGAAATTCTAAACGGAGCCAGCGGCAAGTCCGGGCGGGCCTGTGAGCCCGGCAGGCTCGCTCCGAGATGCTGCCTGCCTTGGTCTTCCCCGCAGATCGCTGGGGAGGAGAGATTCTCAGCGTGCATCAGCGCCAACACGGCCCTTCCCATTACGAAAACGGACCCCGCCCTGGAGATCTGAGCCACGGCAACGTGAGCACACGCAGCACGGCCGACCAGGGCCCTTACGACGGTTAAGATGGTGGAGAGTATGTCGTGCGTTTTTTGTGTTTGTTTCTTACCATCATGAAAAAAAAGCGCCAGGCACTATAAACGGACCTGCTTCTCTAATGCTCCCCAGCTGTGTAGGGTTGGTTCTTACAATTCCCTTTTTCCAGTGGAGAAACTAAAACTTCGGAAAAATTAAGAGCTTTGTCAGCCTGGTATCTGGGTCCAGCCAACGTCAGCAAAACACCCCCGGCGGAGGAGCTGGGACTTGACCCTAACTGTTTCCTTTATTTACCTCGAAGTAACCACTGAGATCGAACATACTGTCTGTCCGTACAGCTCCCTGAGAGTCTCCTTACTCACCCATCCAAATCTCCATTCCTTAAAACAGAAGTCTCACCCAGTAAGGACTCACCCATCCAAATCTCCATTCCTTAAAACAAATTAGGATGACTTTCAGTTCCCCTGGGCCAGCCAGGGCAGAAACAGTTTTTGTTATACAAATACTAATAGCATCATCACCCTGGGGATAAATGAAGCAGGACTTTAATTAGGCCGAGAAACAAACTCTGTCTGTCCAAACTCCTCTGCAAGACATTAAGGTAGCTAGGACCTGAGGCTCATTCTAACATAACCCACCAGGAAACCCCGCTACCCCAAACACTGTTCCTTTCTCACGCTCTGGATTTTTAACAAACAAAACAGATTCTTCACAGTTCTAAAATGATGTCTTCTGTTAACCACGACAGTCTCTAAACTACCCATGCACCTGAACCGCCTTCCTGAGCTGGGGTCCGAGGCTTAGAGACACACTTCCACCAAGGCGTGGAGGTCCAGAGAGAAGGTTATAGCTAAGTATCCTGAAATGCGAACCGCGAAGCTGAAAACAGCGGGCAGAGATCCTAACAGTACGACCCTCTCCTCCCGGAATATCCGTTACCCGTTTCGTCCCACGGTCCCTGCTCCGATGATACCCACTTATGCAGTCCTCACAAAGTCATCTGCAATCTCACCATGAAAAAAATGTTTTTCCCCCCATCGGGGCCCTTATCAGCTCTTGGTACTTTTTTTATTTATATACTCGTTTATTTAGTCTTTCCTTGCATTATTTCCAATATACTGCACAGCCCCTGGCACATGGTTGGTGCTCATTAAACATCTGAGGCATGGAGGGAGGGAGGGAGGGAGGAGGAGGGAGGGAGGGTCTGGCATGGGGTCCTTCTAATTTTTGAAGTGCAGCTCTGTTACAAGAGGCACATCCTTTCCAACAGGAGACAGAGCCCAGACTTGACCTTGAGCCTTGTGGGTCACATGCAACCTCTCCAGATCCCACTGTGAGCCTCTGTAAACAGAATAGTGTTTGCCCTGTTCCACATTCGTTATATTAGTGAGGAAAAATAAATATAATTTAGCAATGTAAGATGTGTCAAGAGAAATTAGCATCCTACCGGCTCTGCATTTAAGCAATCAGGGGCAACATGTAGTTTCAATTATATATATATATTTATATTCATGTTTATATTTATATTTTTATATAAATATATTTATATTCATATTTATATTTTTATATAAATATGTATTCATGTTCATATTTATATTTCTATTTTTATATAAATATATATTTATATTCATGTTTATATTTATATTTTTATATAAATATATTTATATTCATATTTATATCTTTATATAAATATGTATTCATGTTCATATTTATATTTCTATTTTTATATAAATATATATTTATATTCATGTTTATATTTATGTTTTTATATATCGTTGGAGCAGGTTGGGAAGAACAGGAAACGGTGGGGGCTGTTTCAGACATCACAGGTTTCGGGGGGACCCTTGGACCCCTTCTGAGGATTTTAAAGGTAGACAGCGAGGCTGGAGAATGTTCCAGTGCCCTCCTTACTTGGACCTGGGCTGTGACACTGCTCCCAGCTGCGGCCAGGCTGTGTTCCGCTCGGTGTTATGTCTCTCGTAGGCCCAGGGTTACGGCTGGGAGATGGTTATGGGCTTTGAGCGGAGGCCTGATTTAGATGTGGTTCTTGAAGCTGAATCACAGATGAGCTCTTGGAACTCAAACGTCAATTAGCCCCCTACCCATCAAGCAGGAAGCGGCACTGGGCTGCGGTGCGAACAAACGCAGATTCCCGCAGGGCTCCTCCTGGGCTGACGGCAGACAGTCTCCTGTTAGCTCAGCTCACAAACGGAAAGGCCGCGGCTGTGTGGCCGCCACAGTGCGCTTGTTAAATTCCTGCCACGTGCCGGGCTTTGGGGTGGACCATGGCAGCACGACAATGCACGGGGACAGACCGGTCCCTGTGCAGGCCCCGACCCAGAGCTTCCAAGCGCAGGAAGTTGTGCAGACCCCGGCTTTGTTAGGGTGTCCATTTGCCAGGAGGGTTGTCTCAGAGTCATAAGCTATCACGTGACTAACTCTGTATTTGGCAGAGGAGAGACGGCAGCTCGAGGAGGTCGGGCAACCAGCCCGAGGTCAAAGAACCCAGGTCGCACGCACAAACGCTCAACGTAAAAGCTCGCCCACGAACCCGGGGACATGGCTCCTGCCGAAAGCCGATGAGTAAACTGACTGGCTTCCTAAGCACGCACCTGCCAGCAGCAGGAAAAGCAGGTGGCGTGGGCTCCGGGAGAGCGGAACTGGACCATCGATGGAATAGTGTCGTCCGGGCATAGCCATCGACCAATTCTGCACGCCAGACAGTGACTTCTGGTGACGCGAGTCAGCCTTTGGAAAAACGTTGCTAACCCAGTGACGGAGGATGAACTGATTGATGCACAGAGTTCGGTCGAGGAGGACAAATTCTAGAATGTCCTACCCCTGTGGCTTGCTCATTTACATATTTAGGCTCCTCCCCCATGCCACCCACCCCCAGCCATGGTCACAGTCTTTGCACCCCATTTCATGGTGGACATGGTAGGGTTTGGGGCAGGCAAAGGTCAGCCATGGGCAGCCAGGTCTTGTCAAAACCTAAGCAGACCTAGGATAAACAAATGAGGAATCTCTGAACAGGTCCTGAGGTCCGAGGCCGTGGCTGACCCCCCAGGATGAAGAAGAGACTGGACAAGGTCAAGGACAGCCTTTGGGACACAGAACAAAACAGACCCATCGAAGAGCCGACTTGAGGACCACGGGGCCGTGTCCAACAGCACGTCCGAGGTGCGGGCAGAGGCACAGGCGAGAGATAATGTCGAGGGGTAAAGGCAGGAAGCAGAGAGAGTCTCAGAACGAGGGACCTGGACAGCCCTTGGGACAATGGCCTGCAAGAGGCGGACACTTCCCGGAAGGGCCCACGGCCGTGGCCTTGGTCTCCATGGAGCTGGGCGCAGGGCCGGGTCAGCTGGGACACAGACGGCTGCGGTCAGAGCCACTCGGATGGCTGTCGACTGTGGCTCCACCGAGCCTGTCGGTGCAACCTCCGAAATGAAGGAGGGAGGTGTGGGAATCGGGGGCCCAGGACATTCTGTGGGGGAGACGGTGGGACTCCCCCGTCTTAACCTCGATGAAAACCCTGCCTCTGACTCGAACTTATGAGCTGCAGGAGGGACATGGGACCAGACACATGTCAGGAACGGCAACGATAACCTTAATCATTCTAGCTAACGCGGACGGGGTCTACCTGGTACTCGGCACTGTGGCGACACGGTACCCACTTAACTCACCCTGTGCCTTGGATGCAATGACCTCCGTTTTCAAGTTAAGGAAATGGAGACACCCAGAGAGGAAAGCGACCTTCTCGCAGTCACCCAGCTAGTAGGCGTTGACACTGGGGCTCAATCTCAGAGCTTTGTCACGTGCAAGGGGAGGCCAGCAGGACCGTCTGCTCACCCAGCTCCCTCTGTGCTCGAGGGTCCTCGCCCTCTCTGCCAGTGATGGGTCCTGCACCCGCACAGCCCCGCCGTAGGGTGGCCTGGATGTTCGGGACCAGTCTGAGCATCTGATTATAGGACCAGCAATAGGGCTGTTTCGAGGGCGGGGCATCTAGCATCTAAGCAGGCCAACGGGGCTCCCGGCTGAGATCCTACAAACCAGAGCTGCAGAAGCTTCCCCTCCTCTCCTTGGGGCCTGGGGAAATGGCTCCAGGACGAGCCCAGAGGAGGGCTCGGCGGGAGGGAGGGGCGGCGAGGGGGTTACCTGCCTCTGAGCCCCTCTCCAGCCACCCGAAGCCCCGCCTGCCTCTTGCCCGATCCACATTTTTGCCTTCTTTTCAGCTAGGAATAGTTCAGGCTGAGTCTTGTCATTTGCTACAGAAACGACCTGCCAAACGTACTCTACCTAAACATCAGTCCCCTCAACTAAAAACGGGACACTAACATCTCGTGGGGTAGTGACGTGACGTAGTAGCTCACACCGAGGAGCGCTTGGTGCGGTGCCCGGTTCGTGGCGAGCATTCGAGGAAGGCAGGCCTGCTGTGGCTGCCGTTATTATTACCAGGGAGATGGACACACCATAAATCCACCGTCTGACCAGGCCCAAGTCAGCGGGACACACATCAAGTTAGAGTCCACGATTCAGAGACCACCGACTTTAAAGGCCCCGGCCAGCACCTCCGTTGGGTGATTCCAGCCCCAGCCCCAGCCTGTAACACACCAGCCTCGGTGACGATCGCGGGCCCTGCCTGTGTTTTGAAGGACAGGCCGCGTGTACGCTGTCCCTCCTCAGAGCAGAGCCAGTGACTGCTGGGACCTGCGGCCCAAGCTCCACGCAGTGTGTTCACCTTCCTTCCTTGGCGGGCAGACCGGCGGGCGCCAGCGGGGAAACCGATGTGTGCGTGTGTCGGTTGGTCTCGGGTGAAGCGGCTCATTTATCCTACCCACCCCATGGGTCTTCCTGGAGCGGGACTAACAAGGCCTCTCTGCCCGTTCCTCTCTGCCCTCTGTTTGGGCTGCTGCTGTCTCAGAGTCTTGGGACTCTGGGCTGCTTTTCCGTTGACTCCACAACCTCTGGGGAGAGTGACAGTTTTAATGGCGGTGGCTCTGCCCCGTCCTTGGAGGCTGGTTTCCTGGCGTTATCTGCAGCCACCTGTCAGTTTCCACTGTCTGCCTGCCCCTGTTGAATCTGATAGAAAGAAACAGATTTGCTCACTGACATGGGCTCCAAACGAGGCTGGATCGGGGCCCAGAAGCCACCGTCAGGAGAAAATTGCCTGGCTGGTGTGACACGGGCCGGTCCGTGCTGGGTAACGCACAGCAGCAGCCTCTGCTCCCGGGGGACTCTGCCCACAGCCCGGGGGACCGACAGGCGTCAGGGAAGTACAGATCAGCGTGGGCATCAGTCTGCACCTTCCACGTGCAGGCTCCCCGCTCTCGAGTCACACTGTGGGTCCCACACGAGCCTCGGTTTCCTCTTCTAAAAAATAAGGACGATAACAACCATCTTACGATTAAAGGAAGTCGTTTGTGCTGAGCAGCCTATGAACAGGAAGTGCTGTTTCACAAATGGGCGGAGGAACCCTGGACTCTTCCCGTTGAGTCAACACACAGCTCGCGTCGTGGGGTCTGAGTAGGGACCGCCGATGCGCCCTCAGAAATGGCTACCAAACGGGGCTGGGCCTCCTGGCACGTGGCGGACCTCCGCTCAGAAAGCGGTCCCGGGGAGCCCCGGGTGGGAGGGGCTGGCGAGACCCCTCAAAGCGGCCAGTTCCTTTTAGAAGCCGTGAAATGCTCATGCGGTGGGTTCGGCACCTCAAATCTCAAGATCCGGCTTAAAATGTGACAGCATTTCCCAGCGATCATCCGCCCCGGGCGGAACACGTGACCCCGGCGGGTAAGCAAGCCGCGGAAAGAGACGGAAAGGTCAACCCAGGACGTTCTGGGCCCGGCTTCGCTCAGAGCTCACCAGCTCCTCCGGGCCTGTGAGCGTGCAGACGGCCGGCGCTGACTCCCAGCCCTCGCTAAGCATCGGTTCCCCGTGTGGCTGACTCTGAAGTCCAGCGTGATTTCCGTTACGGTTTTTACTTCTTATCCGTCTGCCCACCGTGCCCTCGACGCCTTCCAACGACCGCGCGGCTTCCGGTTGTTAATTACCTGCCGTGGAGGCCGATCGACAGCAAGGCAAACCGAGCGCGCTGTCCGGTTGGCCCCGGGGGAGTGGATCCTGAGAAAGATCGCAGACCCTCCAACGAACGGCTTCTTCCAGGAGCCGGACGCCCTTCCCCTCAGGCCAACGCGGCAGAACCTTCGGTGGAATAACCTGGCGCTGGGGGTGGGGGGCGTTGGCGTCTCAGACCTCCCTGGCCGCTGGCGGGGGCAGAAGCCATGCTGAGCAAACGCAGGCCGTGTTCCCTCGTCGGGAGACCGGAAACCACTTTGCTGTCTCTGCAGCGACCGGAGCTACACGTGGCATTTCCTCCAGCTCCCTTTCTCTCCGGACGCAACGACACACGGATTCCTCCATGCGCACGTGTGTGTGTGTGTGTTTGTGTGTTTGTTTGTTTTCCTACTGACGTCATCCGTTATCAGTCCGACTCAGGATTCTAAGGAGAAACATCGAAGGAACGAGAGACAGACAGGACGGACGAGAGCGGACGCACAGAAAGCCGTGGAGGGACCGATGGGCCGGGAAGGGAGCAACGAAGACACGAAGCGGAAAGGCGAGGGAGCGGGGACACGTCTCCGCGGAAGCCAGCAGCCGGCCCTCCCTCCGCCGCACGCGGCTCGTCGTGCCGTCGACGGCAGCGAGGCTCACGAGGAAAATCCGAGGCTCTCGCTCCTGCCTCCAGCGGATCGTGGGGGAACTGAGGGCCTGAGGCTCGCGGAGACCTGGGAAATGGACGGCGCTCGTGGACATTTCCTCGCCGAGCGGGGGCGCGAATGAACGGGACGCGGAGGGCGGGGACACCGGAGGAGAAGCAGGGAGGCCCACAGGCCCCTACCGGAGAAATGACCTTTTTAGGCACAAACGCAGAGCCTGCCCCTCACAGCAAGGCTCCCGGATGCTGGTCCTCCAGGCAGCCCTTCCGTCCCTGAAGTCACTGCAGAAAGGGGACGTTCGATGCTGAGCGTGGACACTCTGCGTCACTCGTGGGCACAAGGCCCTGCCGGCCTCTGCGCTTCCACGCCACTCCCCGGGTGCCCGAACCTCACGAGTCCCGGAGGCAGCCCTGCCCCGGGGACCTCACACGCTGCCACCCCTAGGGGGCCCTCAGCAGCCACCCAGATCCACGCTGGCCTCAGCACCAGGCAGGGGCTGTGCACAGGGTGCCCACGTGGTGGAACGCCACTGGCCGACAAACCAGAAACTGAGGACGGAAGAACGTCCCAGCCCCGGGCTGTTTAACAGGGCTGTCGACGCGGACCGCAATGAAGGGCGGAGAGAAGGCGCCAAGTCCCAGGCAGGAGGCAAAGCTTCTTTCGAACACTGCGGAATGGATTGCTCTGGGGATGCCAGGGGCCGGAGGGATTTCGAGACACGCAAAAATAAAGCGACCGAGAGTAACTCCAGGAGCCGCGTCAGCCGGAGCAAAACCCAATACCTGGACATCTCCTGCTTCAACTGAGTGTGTGATGCCTGAAGCGGGAGGCGCCGATATTATCAGATCCCAAACACAATCTCCGTTTGGAATTTAAAGGGTTCTCGCTCTGAGGAATGAAATACTCAGCTCCACGTAACAGCAGAAAAACGGCTCATCGAAAGCATCGCTGGAGCCTCGGAAAGGGCCGGACAAATAGCACTCGCTGTTTACCCGGGGGGCGAGTGAATGAATGAGCGAAGTGAGTTAATGAATGAGCAAAGCGAGAAATACGACGGACGAGAAGAAGGAGGAAGCTTGAGAGAGAGAGAGAGAGAAGCACCTGAAACGCGGGCTCGGCGCCCACCTGCCACGGCGAGACTTCTTGAGCGCTGGGCCCCAGGCAGCCCGTCGCGTAATCGGAAGGTCACGTCCTCACAAAGACTCGCCCGGGCCGGTTCGCAGCAGCCTTCTCCGTAACAGACAAATCATGGAGACCACCCGAGCAGCCATCAAATGACGAATGGGCAAATGCGGTTTTCTGTCCATTGGACACGGAGTTCTGCCACCCGCTACGACACCGATGACTCTTCAGAACGTCACCCCGAGTGAAAGAAGCCGTGTATACGAGCCCACGTGTTACACGATTCCGTTTACAGGATGTGACCCCCGCAGGCAAATAGAGACAAAGAGAAGAAGGGGCCGAGCTGGGGAAGGGACGGATGACACGTGACTGCGAATGGATGGTGACTTTCTTTCTTGGATGACGGAAAGGCTGTGACATTAGATTCAGGGGATTGTTGCGTAATTCTGTGAATACACTGAAAACCGCTGTAGCGCACCCTTTTGAAGGGCGAGCTTTGTGGGATCGTAAATGTCCCCTAGTGAAGCTTTTGAACCAATGCAATGGTCAGCGTGAGGCAGAATGCTCAGACAAATGCGACGACTTCGGAGGGGCTGTGGACACGGTCACACGGTCGTTGGTTGGTTTTCTGGAGAAAAAGCATGGATGTGGGATGGGAATGTTCAATGTCTTCATCCCTGGGGGGAGGGAAGGAGGGACAGAGGCTAGGGCACCAGCAGAGGCGCTTCCTAGAAAAACCGAGGCCACAGATGCAGGAAAGGGCGCAGAACGCCAAGGCCTAGACAGAAAGGGCTCTAAGGGTCATCCGAGGCGGCCGTGACCTCCAGAAGGCAAAGTGGAGGGTCGGAAGGGACGGTGGGTCTGCGGGGAGACCCGGGCAGCGCCGAGCCGGGGCGTTTCCAGGCGCCTCCCGACTTCGCCTCTCCGTGGCCCGGCCCCCATCAGCGTGACCACACTGAGTGCCTTGACTCTGCCACTTCTCTGTGTACGATCACTTTCAGGACAGGAACTTCCTGAGGTCAGGTGACCTACGTGTTTTTGTCACACACAACCCCCCCCCCCGGGGGGCTAAGCAGAACATGAGCAAGTCCCCTTGTGTTAGGATAGTTATTTCATTGCCAGGATGATAAGGAGGGGAAGGGGGTGCAGCACTCATTAACTACGTGCCTTTACGCCACGTTCCGAGTCACGTGTCTGCCTTCTGAAGGCGGGTGTCGCGTCTGCGTTAGATACGCCAGATCTCGGCTGAAGCCAGCGTCTGGCGCCCGCATTCCGCATCACCCTCCGGCAGGGGCCGCCAGCCCCGGGGGACGGGGACGGGTGCCCAGCGACACGCGCGAACGGTGCCGCCGCCCTGTTCTGCTGCGTTCCCGGAGCCTCCCCGGGGAACGCATGGAAAGGACACATCGCACCGACTGACGGACAAACCGCCACCGAGGGGAACATGTTTCTAAGCTCGGAGGTGACGCTGAGCTGCGACGCCGCCCGGCGTGAACCGTCAGCCGTCTGAACTGCCCGGCGTGCGTTTCCGTGCGCCCTGGGCCGGCAGCGCTTCCCACGCACGGAGCGTCTGTCTGGGCGCACAGCAGGCTGCCGAGCCGAGCCCGGACCTAATTAGCAGAGGCAGCGGGAGGACGATGGGGCCTCTGGGGACCTGCCTGTCCTGCGGGGGCCACCGACTCGGTTCTCTGCCTCGCTGGGACAAGGCCAAGTCCGCGCCAGGGGAATGAGTCACCGAGCTTGCGGAAGCGAAAGATCAAGTGCGCCCCACGGATTCAAAAGCCACTGCTGAAAATAACTCGCTCTGTCCCAGATACGGCGGGGACCTGCCACCTCGGAACTAGAACAGACCCACCTTTCGCCTGCTCCGTCTATTCCGTGAAGGAGTCCAAATTGTATGACAGCGATAAAGTGAGGGGCATTAAAGGACAATAACATCTCTGTCCCTTTCCGCTGTGCCGCGCTTCCTGCTTCCCTGGTGTCGTCCTCGGCCCACGTGAAAACCCTTCCCACCGATCTCCTCTCCGGCCGGCGAGCTCCCTGAGGACGCGTGTCCCATCCTTGGTTTCTTGGATGGTCCTTACATCTCCTAACGAAGGACTCTGCTCCTGGGAAGGGACCCTTGGTGCTGCTCAAACACACGTTCGTAGCTGGGAGCTGTGACGTGCCTCTGGGAGGTCCACCTGAGCGGGCAGGTGGCCTCGGGAACCTGGGGGCCGCGCTTCCCCTCCCCGAACCTGCGTCTTCCTCTAGGAGACATGATAAAATGACACGTCGTCCAGGTGAAGTAAGATGCCATTTTCAAGGAATCGAGATAATCAAGA
Organism: Pteropus medius; assembly: GCF_902729225.1. Classification (NCBI taxonomy): domain Eukaryota; kingdom Metazoa; phylum Chordata; class Mammalia; order Chiroptera; family Pteropodidae; genus Pteropus; species Pteropus medius. Next base: position 7,368 of record NW_024341453.1, on the reverse strand, counting down.
CCAGAGGTCGCTTTTTAAAATATATAGACTCCTATCCGTGAGCGTGAGGTTCGCTACTATTGTGATCATATTTTGTCTCTGGCTGACCCTCTCTCTGTCTCGGGTCCTACGTGAGCCTGGCTGACGCACGGCGCTGCACGCAGCAGGGGACTGGGCTCGGGGGAGGAGACGGTCATTTTGCACAGAGCGGGAAAGCACTACAGAGACGCGGATGTGAGCGGGGACTCGAACGGCGGGAGCATCGTCCCGAGAAAAGGCGCGGACAGCGGAACAGAGGGCGAAGGCCCACGAACGCCCGTGTGTACCGGGAGCGGCGCGCGTGTGTCAGGGGCGCGCGGGCGGCGTGGTGACGGCTGATGGCTGACGGCGGACGTCACCACTGCGGCAGCAGAAGGAGGAACAGGCAGAGGCCACTCCCGAGACTGAGATGGCGTGCGGGCGCGACGCGGGAGAGGCGCGGGGTGGGCCGGAGGTGGGCCGGCGCTGGCCGGAGGGCGGGTCTGCAGGGAGGGCAGACGGAGGGCCAAGTGCGGCCACGGTGTGTCATCCGAGACGTGGAGGAGACGGCGATGCCATCGACTGACCCGCTGGACCTCCCTGGGGCATTAAGCCACGCTGAGGACGGGGCTTAGGCGACAACCACCGTCTGGCCTCCTTTTAGGGCAGCAAAACCCTCGCGTGGGGCACATCGATTTCATTCGGCGAGCCGAGGGGAACGCTTAGTCCGATCGATGCTAAGCCAGCGGCAAAGCCGGCCGGTCCATCAGCTGCCCTGACCGCGAGGGTCGATGGACAGGTGCGGTTAGTGCTTTCTGGCCAGGTAGGACGTCGAGACCTAGAATCAACATCCACAAACCAGGAATACGTCTTCCATCTGGGTTAAATTTAGGAAGACGTGAACGAGGCCTGTGACCTGATTTGCAAAACGCTTCCACGTGCTATATTTTTTCTTCGAGGATATTGGTTTATCGGAAGAGGGGAAAAAAAGAAGGGTATGTACATAACAATGAAAGACCCGATTTATTTGTATATTCTCGGGCTAAGATTTAACTTTTCAGAGTAGCAGTTTATGAATCGAACTCATTTCGATTCTAGTTAAAATGGATGTGAAGTTTCAGGAGACTGTTTACCCTTCTCTCCTTGAGCGTCACGGCCCTAGGGGCTCCTTTCAAAATATTTTTCCCTGCGCTATCATCATTTACCTTATGAACAAAGCTTCACGTTTGATCCCCACAGTGAAGTTCTTCTAGATGTAATTAGTATGAGGAAACTCACTTTCCATTCCAATTACTGATGTGATCAAACATCCCGCTCATCCGGTATCCTCCAAGCAGGACTTGAGAACTTTCCTGATGCCCGTTATAATTCCGGAAAGGAACACGGGAGGCAGATGAAAGGGATGACCCAGCTCCGGGGGCCTGACCCATCACGCTGAGCTTCTCGGTGACGGAGCACCGAGACCCTCGGACCGCGCCCCCGTGCGGTCACAGGACAGAGAAGGGAAAGGGCCTCTGAAATCATTTCTCCAGTTTTCCCAACACAGGTCTAGAGCAGGGGTCCCCAATCCCCGGGCCGGGGACCGGTACCGGTCCGTGGCTTGTTAGGAACCGGGCTGCACAGCAGGAGGTGAGCGGCGGGCAGTGAGCGAAGCTGCATCTGTATCTGCAGCCGCTCCCAGCACCAGCATCACCGCCTCGGCTCCGCCTCAGATCATCAGGCGTTAAATTCTCACAGGAGCACCGGTCCCTGGTGCCACAGAGGTTGGGGACCGCCGGCATTGTATCAGCAGTCACAGCAGACACTCCTTGAATACGGAGTCACGGCCACGTCAGCTTGGGCTACGCGTGCGCACGCCACACTCCCCCCTGGGAGCTCTGCACGTCACGTCAGCTCGACACGGGTTCTACGTCTTAGGATAAATCAACAAATGTCATCGCACGAATCCAGAATTTCCTGAACCTATCGGATCGTCTTTCCCGCGCCTCGCATGGCCGACCAACCTGTGGAGCTGGCGGAGAGCCGACGGCTAACCCGCCCGTCTCAGAGACAAGACCCGGGACGGTCAGGCGTCCGTCCGAGTTTCCTGGGTCGGGCCTCGGGCCTGCGGTTCTGAATCGGCCCCGACGGGGTCCTGGCCCCCTCGTTTACGTGCCGCAGCCTGCTCTCGCCACACGTGACACAGGCGCTTCCTCTACGGGAGACGCGTCTCAGAAAGGCCCGGCACACCCGCCGCCGGCGTCTCCATGGTGACGCGACAGGTCCCTGCGCCCGCCATTCGCGCTGGGAGGTCGCGTGGGTGCGTATGTTTACACTTACGCTGTGTTTCTGGTTCCGCTGACACTCGTACGGGCGGTCCGGACGGTGAAGGCCTGGCACGCGCCGATGTTTTCGGGCTCGCGAGGAGGGAGGGGGAGAGACGCAGTGGGGTCGCGATCGGCCATCCGTCACTTCCACGGGGCAAAAGGAAACCCCAGATCTGGTGTTTAGGCATCAAAACAAATAAATAACCCCCCAGAGCTCCAGTCCACAATTCTGACACTATCCATCCCAGGGGACTAGGAGCCACTGTCCGGAACGACTCAGTAGGAGGGTAAAAAGCGTTCTCAAGCCAAGACGCGAACCTGGCTCTGGGTAGTTGGAGACGTCCCCTTGTCAACCCAGTTCCCATTTAGGAAAAACAGTGCTGTTCGCTGTCAGCGTTAATTTGATTTTTCATAAAGACGCTCTTTGAGGCTGAAGCGAATCTGACTGGTGTTCAGTGTGAAAAATAAAATATAAAAACCGTCCTTGGGGTTATTTCTAAACAGAATTTGTGTCTGATCCTGATGGAACAGAGATGTGCACAGAAACCAGATTCGTCAGGTGACTCTTTGGTCATGACTGTTCGAGAATGATGTTCACATCACGCATAGGAAGCCTACGTTTTCTGGGACTTGACATTTTCAGTGACCGAGAATTACTCTATATTGTAAATGAAAAACAGAATGCGAGAAATAGGATGACATCGTTTGTTTCCAAAGACCATTGATACGATGCGAAAATAATCGTAAAAGCGAGGTGTTCCGTGGCAGACTTTGGGGTGAGGGTAGGGCTGTGATCCGCGCGTTTTCTCGGGTGAACGCCGTGGCCACGAGCACCAGCAGTGAGCATTCTCGGGGCAAACGGGAAACGGGTTAAAGTCACCTTCCTGTGGAGCGTCTCAGTCACTCTGACGCCGACGAACGGGTTGGGGGACTGTCCGTCAAGAGCCCCCCAGCTTCCATCATCCCGTTCTCTCTCGGATGTGTCCAGGCTTAGACGGCCACCACCTGCCAAGTCTGAACAATTCTAAAGACAGCACGTCGGAAGAAATAACTTTCCAGGTCTGGCAGTGGGATTTTTAAAGATTCGTGATGAAGATATGATGTCCTCGACCAGGTTGAGAGGAAGCAAAACTTAGCTGCCACTCGCCAGTCCTCCCCCCGGGCCACAGGGAGGGTGCTACACCCCGGGTCGTCACCTGTCAAATGGCTTATCTCTGCACAGACGATTCTGCAGGGACTTCCCAGGCTCAGGGAGACTGAGCGTAACATTCTGATCCGGGGCCCTGCCAAGGTCGCCTCTGGCTCCATGTCCCGAGGCATGGCGGCCGTCCGATGCGCCAGCTCTCTTCCAATAGTCCAACGGCCATAGTCTACAGGACGCACAGGTGACGGATTGCTCCAGACACAGCTCCATTGCCTCTTCCCAGAGGAAAAGTTCATGCACGTACATCGATTTCAGAGATGCAACGGATCGTGCGTGGGCATCTATCGCTGTCAGCTGCCCAGTGGGCAGAGAGGGTAAATCACACCGGCCAGGGGGCTGAACGGCCGTCCGCGAACCGCCGTGTGTCCCTCAGTGGAGCTGTCTGGCTCCCGTAGCTGCCACCTCGACTCCCCTCTCTCCCGTCCCTCCCACACACCTCCGAACCCCTGACCTGTGTGACCAGGAACGAGGACTCCGGCTTCTGCCTAAGCCGCAAAGCGGAACTGCCCTGCGGCCCTCCCGTCGGGCGGGGTGGGCCAGCCCGGGGCTCAGGAAGCACAGAGCCCAGCGGCAGACATGGTGTGAAATGAGCGCCCAGCCAAGAAGAGCCTCGGCGAGGGGACACCGGTCTTCGTCCTCGGACGGAAATAGATCCCGCTCCGGCTCGCATGAGGTGACTATGCCAGCGGAGGGAATGGTTTCTTTCCACTCTCGGAAGTAGCCGTTTCCTGTGACACTGGCCCTGTCCCTTCTCCCCGCACCAATAATCGGGGGAGCAGCAGGCAACGGCGGGCAGCGGCCCTTGAAAATAGAGCTTGACGGCAGAGGGGTCACCTGCGTCCACGCCTCGTGCACGACCAGTAGCAACGTGAGTGACAGGCTGGGTGTTCCCTCCCACGTGCATAAAGCCCTTTTATAATTCAATTTCCTCATCAGAGACTATAATTCTATTTTTCCTCCGTGCCTGAAATAAATGTAATGTGTTCCTGGCACAGGACAAAAATGTCTTATATCTTTTCTCTCGGCAAATGTTTTCTCAAAACGTCCACAGCGATCACGAGAATTAGCTTTTCCTTCTGTTTTTCTTTTGGCTTTGAGATATTAATTTAATTGCCTTAAAACAACATAGCTCCGTACCTACCGAATGCCCAAATCATAGCAATTACAGTTGAAGTGACTGTAAAATTAGCATTATGCATAATTTCCCACAGTTACAGAAGGCATTAAGAAACAGTAGTGAATTTCCAAAGGAACATAAGAAGAGAGAATGCAGCCGACGAACGATAATTATTTTAAATCCGACTCTGCAAGCCCAGCCTTCAGACTTTGAGCTAGGTGGTGCGTTTCCTCTTAGCATACAAATCCTTTTTTATTTACATATCTTCGATTCTTTTTTTTTTAGCCTGGTTTGAAATATAGTTCTGCACTAAACACATTTCCACCACATTTCCAGGTGTAAATTCAAGCAGAGACGGGAGCGTGTAGCAACAGGAGGAATAAAAAATAATAATAATTAAAAAAAAAAAAACAGTGTAGCCTCTACCACGCATGCACAAAATTGCAAGGCCAGCTCCTGAGAGCTGAACTTCTGCTGACCTTGGCAAGGACACCCCAAAGACGTGAGCAGTCACCCACCTAGAAGGCAGACTCCTGGTCTCTCTTCTTTCTCATTAGAAAAAATTGTGACCGAATGTTCCCAGCAAACGAGAAATGTCCGCAAGGTGACAACAGACCCTGGCTTCTCCCAGCGCTGACCCAGTTTGCCTGTTGTCCTGTGAGCACCCAGGGCTGGCTCCCCCTCCCCTCTCTGGTGTGCCGCATTTGGATGTTAAGTTACATGGTCGCCTTACGTATAGATCAATTTCCCCCTTCTAACTGTTCACCTCTATGTCACTGTTTTGTATTTATTCAATTAAAATGTAAATTCTGTTTACGCATATGTTTGTAAATTCACAATTTCTAGAGAGTTCTGCTACCTCTCCTGGAGCCATAAAGAATTTCAAAACAGTTCCAAATTTCTGGCTGATAGACACAGTGCTTCACCTTCAAGTTCAAAGACCCTTATCACCTGGCACTTATCTGCAAAACGAATGGTTTTGTTTGCCAAGGAGCCACGGCTACCTGCGGTGAACCCCGAAAGAACGGCTTGCAGAATTAGACAGCCTGAGTCCCATCCACATAAAACTCGTCTCCCTCAGTTCCTGGGGTAGCCACGTAATTCATCTAACGATCGATCCCACAAAGACTGTGAACGTTTCCGTCACACAGAAATGAATGACCCATGACGCACGACATAACGTGCAGGCGTTGGCTCTGCTCGGGGGTCTGGAAGCTGACCTCTTCGTGGCCCGTTCATTCCAGGCATTTTCCGACAGAACAAAGACCTGCTCTGTTTTAATCTCTGTAGTGCGAGCCCATTAACCTCCACGCTGGCCCTGGCCGCAGACGTCACTCCTGAAGCCAAGCGGTCACCACACCTACCGTGTCCCAACAAGGAAAAGTGACATTGCAAGTCACAGAAGCACGTGCCCCGCCGGCCGTGAGTCGGAGTCACGGCTGCACAGCGAGAGGCATGTCGCTTGGACCGACTGACTGTCCGTGCAACGTTCCTTTCTCCTCGGAGAGCTGACCGTGTGAGCATTGGACGCGGTCACACGAAGCGCCCTAGGAAGCCTGCGCGCCGCTCCACTCTGTCTGGCGGCCACGTTTCTAACGTGAGGACGTTTTACTAACAGGAGTCACGCCAAGATATCGTTCAGTTATGTCGGTTTTTGCTTCCCGGAGGAATTCTCAGGAACGCGGGTGGGGAGGAGCAGCACGCAGGGGACGGGAGGACCTTTGTGCGGCTCGGTTCCAGGTGTCCGCTGAGGTTTCCGAGTCACATCCACGCAGGTGGCCGGCTCCGTCTCCCCCGCCCGCCCTCCGGGCCTCTCCCCTGGCCCTGACCTCGCTGCTCCTCACGAGTGTCAGTCGATACGACCGAGGGGCGCACTCTGTCCTCAGCGAGCCCCGTAACAACGTCTTCTGTCCGTCTGTCCTCTGCCCTGGCCACACGCACCCCCTCAGCCTCCTCCGCGGGGACTCTGCAGGCCCTGTGTCCTACCCGCCTGCCCCGCCCGGCGGGACTGTTCGTCACCCGTCCCCCTGCATCCCCGGGCGCCGAGGACTCCCGTGCCCGACGTCATCCTTACCTCAGTGCCCTGCCCGCAGAGCCGGCATTGCTCCCCAGACGCCCCGCGGGTGCCCGGGATCCACGGGCACGGAACGGTCACCATCCGCCCCAGGACCTGTCCTTCTCTCTGTCCTCTCGGCGATGGAAAATGGTACCGGTATTAAACTGACCGTTCAAAAGCACAGGCACCATCGTCGATCATTTCCCCCTCCCCCTCCCCCTCCCGCAAATCAAATCCGGCAGCAAATCGTGTGTTTGGTTTCGTGTGTGTACGAATATGTTCTGGAAGCATCTCCTCCCTCCTGCCTGCACTGCCCCCACCTGCTCTACACGCTTCAGTGGCCGCCCACGGCATTCAGGTTAAGGCCAGCTCCTTCTCCTGGTCTGCGCTGGCTTCCTCTCTCAGCGGGGACTTCCTCCTCACCTTCCTACTCACCTTCACTTCCTACTCACCTTCCGCCTCAGCCACACCGGCTCTGTGATGTGTCCCCTCTGAGCCTGGCACCGTGATACGGGGCGGGGATGCCAGGAAGCCCCTACCATCACAGACTGATGCTAGAACAATCCGTCACAGATAGATGCCTTACATTTCCAGGTCCCCACCGCCTCACCCGGTAACAGGGTGGGGTGATACTACCTACCTCTTAGTGTCGTGGTGTCACATGAGGTCATGTAAAACTGCAAGTTTT
>NW_024341452.1:0-424 GCF_902729225.1 Pteropus medius | reverse complement strand
AAAAAAAAATCTGATATAACTACCTCAGTGGCTTATAGAAGTTGAATTAGAAAATAGATTTCAAAGTAATTTGTAAACTATGGGAAAACACCGAAAGAAAATAGCTGGGGTAGTTTGCTTGGAAGAATTTCTAAACGGATTTGTTAAATTAAAAAAAAAAGCAAGATGTTGGGAAATGTGTAAAAGACAATCACATTTTAAACACATAATAACTAAATTCATATATATGTATAGATTGTGTGTGTGTGTGTGTGAGAGAGAGAGAGAGAGAAAGAGAGAGAGAGAGAGAGAGATTGATTGATTTGTGTGATCACGTCAGCATGGATAAATATGACTCAGATTGCTTATGTGAGCCCTTTAATAATATTGGGGTGATGAAGGAAGAAATTTGACAGTAAATCAAACCTATAAACTTACAAAAATA
>NW_024341451.1:0-7859 GCF_902729225.1 Pteropus medius | reverse complement strand
CGTCCCCGGGGACCATTACGACCATCCCGGGCAGAAAGGTGAGGGAGAGGAGGCGTCTGCTTCCGTTCTGAATTCTGATTTCCACTGCGGAAAGCGGGAAGGAGCCGAGGCCTTAGGAAGGAGCCCCTGGGCCTCTGGGATGAAAAGAGATCATGCTGAATTGTGGCTCTGGAACCCCCGGTGTCCACACTGCGGGGAGGTGGAGGTGCGAGGAGCGGCCTGTCTTCTGTGGTAGAGCAGGGGTCCACGCAGGTTTCCTTCGAAAATCCACCATATACATATATATGCATATAGATGAACATATATATGCATATATATGTATAAGGTAGCTTTGGCAAAAAGCTCTCTGGTGACGTCCATTTCGAGCCAGAATCGCAGACTTCCGAGAAAAGGCTCACTTGCGGCAAATGCACAGCCCTCCCGGGGCCTTGGGGCTCTGTGGGCGATGCTCGGTCATCTGCGGGTACTGGGGTACTGAAGTTGGAGGAGCACTCACTGACACTTTGAGCTCCTAGAGGTACAAACTACGTCCCATTCGTCTCTGTATGCCCTTGCAGGGTTCAGGGCCACCCACAGACAGCGTACCCAGGAATGCTTTGGCCCCTGCGTCCATGGCGGCCGTCACCCGCTGGAAAGAGTTCAGTTGGGAGACACTGCAGACAGCTGTGGGTCTGAATTCGGCCTCCGTGCCTCAGGAGCTTTGCGATCAGCTCTTTGAGCCTTTCATTTCTTCCTTCTGAATGCGTCCACAGGGACCATTACGACCATCCCAGGCAGAAAGGGGAGGGAGAGGGAGATGTCTGCTTCCGTCCTGAAGTCTGATTTCCACTGCGGAAAGCGGGAAGGAGCCGAGGCCTTAGGAAGGAGCCCCGGGGCCTCTGGGATGAAAAGAGATCATGCTGAATTGTGGCTCTGGAACGCCCGGTGACCCCACTGCAGGGAGGTGGAGGTGCTAGGAGCGGCCTGTCTTCTGTGGTACACCAGGGGTCCACGCAGGTTTCCTTCGAAAATCTACCATATACATATATATGCATATAGATGAACATATATATGCATATATATGTATATGGTAGCTTTGGCAAAAAGCTCTCTGGTGACGTCCCTTTTGAGCCAGAATCGCAGACTTCCGAGAAAAGGCTCACTTGCGGCCAATGCACAGCCCTCCCGTGGCCTTGGGGCCTTGGGGCTCTGTGGGCGACGCTCAGTATTCTGCGGAGACTGGGGTACCGAAGTTGGAGGAGAACTCACTGACACTTTGAGCTCCTAGAGGTACGAACTACGTCTCATTCGTCTCTGTATGCTAATGCAGGGTTCAGGGCCACCCACAGACAGCGTACCCAGGGATGCTTTGGCCCCTGCGTCCATGGCGGCCGTCACCCGCTGGAAAGAGTTCAGTTGGGAGACACTGCAGACAGCTGTGGGGCTGAATTCGGCCTCCGTGCCTTAGGAGCTTTGCGATCAGCTCTTTGAGCCTTTCATTTCTTCATTTTGAATGCGTCCATGGGGACCATTACGACCATCCCAGGCAGAAAGTTGAGGGAGAAGGAGGTGTCTGCTTCCGTCCTGAAGTCTGATTTCCACTGCGGAAAGCGGGAAGGAGCCGAGGCCTTAGGAAGGAGCCCCGGGGCCTCTGGGATGAAAAGAGATCATGCTGAATTGTGGCTCTGAACGCCCGGTGTCCACACTGCGGGGAGGTGGAGGTGCGAGGAGCGGCCTGTCTTCTGTGGTAGAGCAGGGGTCCAGGCAGGTTTCCTTCGAAAAACCACCATATACATATATATGCATATAGATGAACATATATATGCATATATATGTATATGGTAGCTTTGGCAAAAAGCTCTCTGGTGACGTCCATTTGGAGCCAGAATCGCAGACTTCCGAGAAAAGGCTCACTTGCGGCAAATGCACAGCCCTCCCGGGGCCTTGGGGCTCTGTGGGCTATGCCCGGTCATCTGCGGGTACTGGGGTGGCGAATTTGGAGTAGCACTCACTGACACTTTGAGCTCCTAGAGGTACAAACTACGTGTCATTCGTCTCTGCATCCTCTTGCAGGGTTCAGGGACGCCCACAGACAGCGTACCCAGGGATGCTTTGGCCCCTCCGTCCATGGCGGCCGTCACCCGCTGGAAAGAGTTCAGTTGGGAGACACTGCAGACAGCTAAGGGTCTGAATTCGGGCTCCATGCCTTAGGAGCTTTGCGATCAGCTCTTTGAGCCTTTCATTTTTTCATTTTGAATGTGTCCACGGGGACCATTACGACCAACCCAGGCAGAAAGGTGAGGGAGAGGGAGGTGTCTGCTTCCGTCCTGAAGTCTGATTTCCACTGCGGAAAGCGGGAAGGAGACGAGGCCTTAGGAAGGAGCCCCGGGGCCTCTGGGATGAAAAGAGATCATGCGGAATTGTGGCTCTGTAATGCTCGGTGTCCCCACTGCGGGGAGGTGGAGGTGCTAGGAGCGGCCTGTCTTCTGTGGTAGACCAGGGGTCCATGCAGGTTTCCTTCGAAAATCCACCATATACATATATATGCATATAGACGAACATATATATGCATATATATGTATATGGTAGCTTTGGCGAAAAGCTCTCTGGTGACGTCCATTTTGAGCCATAATCGCAGACTTCCGAGAAAAGGCTCACTTGCGGCAAATGCACAGCCCTCCCCGGGCCTTGGGGCTCTGTGGGCGATGCTCGGTCATCTGCGGGTACTGGGGTAGCGAAGTTGGAGGAGCACTCACTGACACTTTGAGCTCCTAGAGGTACAAACTACGTCTCATTCGTCTCTGTATGCTCTTGCAGGGTTCAGGGCCACCCACAGACAGCGCACCCAGGGATGCTTTGGCCCCTGCGTCCATGGCGGCCGTCACCCGCTGGAAAGAGTTCAGTTGGGAGACACTGCAGACAGCTGTGGGTCTGAATTCGGCCTCCGTGCCTTAGGAGCTTTGCGATCAGCTCTTTGAGCCTTTCATTTCTTCATTTTGAATGCGTCCACGGGGACCATTACGACCATCCCAGGCAGAAAGTTGAGGGAGAAGGAGGTGGCTGCTTCCGTTCTGAAGTCTGATTTCCACTGCGGAAAGCGGGAAGGAGCCGAGGCCTTTGGAAGGAGCCCCAGGGCCTCTGGGATGAAAAGAGATCATGCTGAATTGTGGCTCTGGAACGCCCGGTGTCCACACTGCGGGGAGGTGGAGGTGCTAGGAGCGGCCTGTCTTCTGTGGTAGACCAGGGGTCCACGCAGGTTTCCTTCGAAAATCCACCATATACATATATATGCATATTGATGAACATATATATGCATATATATGTATATGGTAGCTTTGGCAAAAAGCTCTCTGGTGACGTCCATTTGAGCCAGAATCGCAGACTTCCGAGAAAAGGCTCACTTGGGGCAAATGCACAGCCCTCCCGGGGCCTTGGGGCTCTGTGGGCGATGCTCGGTCATCTGCGGGTACTGGGGTAGCGAAGTTGGAGAGCACTCACTGACACTTTGAGCTCCTAGAGGTACAAACTACGTCTCATTCGTCTCTGTATCCTCTTGCAGGGTTCACGGCCACCCACAGACAGCGTAGCCAGGGATGCTTTGGCCCCTCCGTCCATGGGGGCCGTCACCGCTGGAAAGAGGTCAGCTGGGAGACACTGCAGACAGCTGTGGGTCTGAATTCGGCCTCCGTGCCTTAGGAGCTTTGCGATCAGCTCTTTGAGCCTTTCATTTCTTCATTTTGAATGCGTCCACGGGGACCATTACGACCATCCCGGGCAGAAAGGTGAGGGAGAGGAGGTGTCTGCTTCCGTCCTGAAGTCTGATTTCCACTGCGGAAAGCGGGAAGGAGCCGAGGCCTTAGGAAGGAGCCCCGGGGCCTCTGGGATGAAAAGAGATCATGCGGAATTGTGGCTCTGGAACGCCCGGTGTCCCCACTGCGGGGAGGTGGAGGTGCTAAGAGCGGCCTGTCTTCTGTGGTAGACCAGGGGTCCACGCAGGTTTCCTTCGAAAATCCACCATATACATATATATGCATATAGATGAACATATATATGCATATATATGTATATGGTAGCTTTGGCAAAAATCTTTCTAGTGATGTCCATTTTGAGCCAGAATCGCAGACTTCCGAGAAAAGGCTCACTTGGGGCAAATGCACAGCCCTCCCGGGGCCTTGGGGCTCTGTGGGCGATGCTCGCTCTTCTGCGGAGACTGGGGTACCGAAGTTGGAGGAGCACTCAATGACAATTTGAGCTCCTAGAGGTACAAAATACGTCTCATTCGTCTCTGTATGCTCTTGCAGGGTTCAGGGCCACCCACAGACAGCGTACCCAGGGATGCTTTGGCCCCTGTGTCCATGGCGGCCGTCACCCGCTGGAAAGAGTTCAGTTGGGAGACACTGCAGACAGCTGTGGGTCTGAATTCGGCCTCCGTGCCTCAGGAGCTTTGCGATCAGCTCTTTGAGTCTTTCATTTCTTCCTTTTGAATGCGTCCACAGGGACCATTACGACCATCCCAGGCAGAAAGTGGAGGGAGAGGGAGGTGTCTGCTTCCGTCCTGAAGTCTGATTTCCACTGCGGAAAGCGGGAAGGAGCCTAGGCCTTAGGAAGGAGCCCCGGGGCCTCTGGGATGAAAAGAGGTCATGCTGAATTGTGGCTCTGGAACGCCCGGTGTCCACACTGCGGGGAGGTGGAGGTGCTAGGAGCGGCCTGTCTTCTGTGGTAGACCAGGGGTCTCGCAGGTTTCCTTCGAAAATCCACCATATACATATATATGCATATATATGTTCATCTATATGCATATATATGTATATGGCAGCTTTGGCAAAAAGCTCTCTGGTGACGTCCCTTTTGAGCCAGAATCGCAGACTTCCGAGAAAAGGCTCACTTGCGGCCAATGCACAGCCCTCCCGGGGCCTTGGGGCCTTGGGGCTCTGTGGGCGACGCTCAGTATTCTGCGGAGACTGGGGTACTGAAGTTGGAGGAGCACTCACTGACACTTTGAGCTCCTAGAGGTACAAACTACGTCTCATTCGTCTCTGTATGCTCATGCAGGGTTCAGGGCCACCCACAGACAGCGTACCCAGGGATGATTTGGCCCCTGCGTCCATGGCGGCCGTCACACGCTGGAAAGAGTTCAGTTGGGAGACACTGCAGACAGCTGTGGGTCTGAATTCGGCCTCCGTGCCTAGGAGCTTTGCGATCAGCTCTTTGAGCCTTTCATTTCTTCATTTTGAATGCGTCCACGGGGAGCATTACGACCATCCCAGGCAGAAAGGTGAGGGAGAGGGAGGTGTCTGCTTCCGTCCTGAAGTCTGATTTCCACTGCGGAAAGCGGGAAGGAGCCGAGGCCTTAGGAAGGAGCCCTGGGGCCTCTGGGATGAAATGAGATCATGCTGATTTGTGGCTCTGGAAGACCCGGTGTCCCCACTGCGGGGAGGTGGAGGTGCTAAGAGCGGCCTGTCTTCTGTGGTAGACCAGGGGTCCACGCAGGTTTCCTTCGAAAATCCACCATATACATATATATGCATATAGATGAACATATATATGCATATATATGTATATGGTAGCTTTGGCAAAAAGCTCTCTGGTGACGTCCATTTCGAGCCAGAATCGCAGACTTCCGAGAAAAGGCTCACTTGCGGCAAATGCACAGCCCTCCCGGGGCCTTGGGGCTCTGTGGGCGATGCTCTGTCTTCTGCGGAGACTGGGGTACCGAAGTTGGAGGAGCACTCTCTGACACTTTGAGCTCCTAGAGGTACAAACTACGTCTCATTCGTTTCTGTATGCTCTTGCAGGGTTCAGGGCCACCCACAGACAGCGTACCCAGGGATGCTTTGGCCCCTGGGTCCATGGCGGCCGTCACCCGCTGGAAAGAGCTCAGTTGGGAGACAGTGCAGACAGCTGTGGGTCTGAATTCGGCCTCCGTGCCTTAGGAGCTTTGCGATCAGCTCTTTGAGCCTTTCATTTCTTCATTTTGAATGCGTCCACGGGGACCATTACGATCATCCCAGGCAGAAAGGTGAGGGAGAGGGAGGTGTCTGCTTCCGTCCTGAAGTCTGATTTCCACTGCGGAAAGCGGGAAGGAGCCGAGGTCTTAGGAAGGAGCCCCTGGGCCTCTGGGATGAAAAGAGATCATGCTGAATTGTGGCTCTGGAACGCCCGGTGTCCACACTGCGGGGAGGTGGAGGTGTTAGGAGCGGCCTGTCTTCTGTGGTAGACCAGGGGTCCACGCAGGTTTCCTTCGAAAATCCACCATATACATATATATGCATATAGATGAACATATATATGCATATATATGTATATGGCAGCTTTGGCAAAAAGCTCTCTGGTGACGTCCATTTCGAGCCAGAATCGCAGACTTCCGAGAAAAGGCTCACTTGCTGCAAATGCACAGCCCTCCCGGGGCCTTGGGGCTCTGTGGGCGATGCTCGGTCATCTGCGGGTACTGGGGTAGCGAAGCTGGAGGAGCACTCACTGACACTTTGAGCTCCTAGAGGTACAAACTACGTCTCATTCGTCTCTGTATCCTCTTGCAGGGTTCACGGCCACACACAGACAGTGTAGCCAGGGATGCTTTGGCCCCTCCGTCCATGGGGGCCGTCACCCGCTGGAAAGAGGTCAGCTGGGAGACACCGCAGACAGTTGTGGGTCTGAATTCGGCCTCCGTGCCTTAGGAGCTTTGCGATCAGCTCTCTGAGCCTTTCATTTCTTCATTTTGAATGCGTCCACGGGGACCATCATGACCATCCCAGGCAGAAAGGTGAGGGCGAGGGAGGTGTCTGCTTCCGTCCTGAAGTCTGATTTCCACTGCGGAAAGCGGGAAGGAGCCGAGGCCTTAGGAAGGAGCCCCGGGGCCTCTGGGATGAAAAGAGATCATGTTGAATTGTGGCTCTGGAACGCCCGGTGTCCACACTGCGGGGAGGTGGAGTTGCGAGGAGCGGCTTGTCTTCTGTGGTAGAGCAGGGGTCCAGGCAGGTTTCCTTCGAAAATCCACCATATACATATATATGCATATAGATGAACATATATATGCATATATATGTATATGGTAGCTTTGGCAAAAAGCTCTCTGGTGACGTCCATTTGGAGCCAGAATCGCAGACTTCTGAGAAAAGGCTCACTTGCGGCAAATGCACAGCCCTCCCGGGGCCTTGGGGCTCTGTGGGCGATGCTCGGTCATCTGCGCGTACTGGGGTACCGAAGTTGGAGGAGCACTCACTGACACTTTGAGCTCCTAGCGGTACAAACTACGTCCCATTCGTCTCTGTATGCTCTTGCAGGGTTCTGGGCCACCCACAGACAGCGTACCCAGGGATGCTTTGGCCCCTGCGTCCATGGCGGCCGTCACCCGCTGGAAAGAGTTCAGTTGGGAGACACTGCAGACAGCTGTGGGTCTGAATTCGGCCTCCATGCCTTAGGAGCTTTGCGATCAGCTCTTTGAGTCTTTCATTTCTTCATTTTGAAAGCGTCCACGGGGACCATTACGACCATCCCAGGCAGAAAGGAGAGGGAGAGGGAGGTGTCTGCTTCCGTCCTGAAGTCTGATTTCCACTGCGGAAAGCGGGAAGGAGCCGAGGCCTTAGGAAGGAGCCCTGGGCCTCTGGGATGAAAAGAGATCATGCTGAATTGTGGCTCTGGAACGCCCGGTGTCCACACTGCGGGGAGGTGGAGGTGCGAGGAGCGGCCTGTCTTCTGTGGTAGAGCAGGGGTCCACGCAGGTTTCCTTCGAAAATCCACCATATACATATATATGCATATAGATGAACATATATATGCATATATATGTATATGGTAGTTTTGGCAAAAAGCTCTCTGGTGACGTCCATTTTGAGCCAGAATCGCAGACTTCCGAGAAAAGGCTCACTTGCGGTAAATGC
>NW_024341450.1:0-496 GCF_902729225.1 Pteropus medius | reverse complement strand
TTTTGCAATTTACATGGGATATCAGGGGCTGCCTGAGTAGCAAAGGCTATATTAATTGCCTGCTGGTTCTCAGGGGCCTCAAGATCAATGGAGGTGTATACCCAGTACGCCTCATTCAATAAATGCTCCAGGGGATTCCTGAGGTCCCTGTATAACTTCAGTTACTTTAGAAAGGTTAGTTGGCTGATGAGCAGCCATCCTAATTCCCCCAATTAGAATCTGGTGGTACCGATCTAATGCCGTTCTCCCTGACTGAGAATTGTGTCCCCAGTCTGGGCGGATGGAGGGAAATTCTTCCTCAATCTGTTCCCTTGCTTCCTCAACCCTCCTCCCTCCCGCAGCTATCTTTTGTGTTTCAGTCCGAATGCCTCCGCGTTCTTCCTCCGTGAAGGGAGTAATTAAAAGCTGTTGGCAGTTGTCCCAGGTGAGGCAGTGAGTCTGAAAGACACTTTCTAAGAGTCCTATTAATGCCTGGGGTTTCTCAGAGAAAGGCGGA
>NW_024341449.1:0-802 GCF_902729225.1 Pteropus medius | reverse complement strand
CATATATTATATAGTATAGCTATAGAGTTAGTGTGTACACTTAGTCAAGCCAGGCTGCCATAAAAGAATATCACAGACTGAGTGTCTTATACAGCAGATGTTTATTTTCTCACAGTTCTGGAGACTGGAGTCTGAGATCAGGGTGCTTGCATGGTCAGGTTCTGATGAGGACTCTCTTCCAGGTTTATAGAACGCTGACTTCTCACTTGTCCTCACTTAGAGGAAAGTTCAAGAGAGCAACCAAGCTCTCCAGTGTCTCTTCTTGTCAGGGCAGGCATCCCAAGATCAGGGCCCCACTCTCCTGGCCCATCTAAATGTAATTCCCTGATAAAGGTCCATCTCCAAATATTGTTCTATTGAGGTTAGTGCTTCAACGTACTAATTTTAGGGGAAAACAGTCCAGTCCCCAGTGTGTGTGTGTGTGTGTGTGTGTGTGTGTGTGCACGCGCGCGCGCGCCTCTGTGTGTGTGTGTAAGTGTGTCTAGGAAGTGAAGAATTTATTTAAAAACAATGACATTAAAATACTGTATTTTAGGTTTCCTTCATAATTAATTATATATAAGCGATAGAAAGATTTATTATGCTCTGAAAACATAGTACAATTTTCTTTCACTATTGTTTTATTTTTGTCTCCAAGTTGAAACGTTAGTGTACTTTTGTTTTTATGTTAGGAATCGCAGGAGTTTTCTCACAATGATTTACTTGTTCTGGACATATCATTAAAAGGCAGCCAGTCATTGTATTCCATAAGTTTTCAACCATGGGTGGAAATGAAGAACTCTATGAAAAATAAATACACTGT
>NW_024341448.1:0-537 GCF_902729225.1 Pteropus medius | reverse complement strand
GACGAGTCAAACCAGCTTGAGCCAAAGAAAGGAACCCGCCCGACGTTAGGGAGCTAGAAAGTGGCAGAAGCGATTTTCCAGCTTGAGTCAACCTGTGTCCACACCGCTGCGGAAATCTGGCCAGCTCCCAGGCAGGTAGGTCTCTGAGCTTGCTACTCACTGAGGCAACATCTAAGTTTTAAAAATGAACTAAGTGAATTTTTTTTAAAGGACCGATTAAAAAATTATTGGGCAGAAACGACAAGGTTCTTTCTCAAATCACAGCCAATTTATCTGCCGAGGAGCAGCAGTTATGCAGCTGGGACTTTGTTCTCAAACCCTCTCCCGACCTCAGAAAAACAGGGGACAGGTGATATCCCGACACCTCGCTTTCCCACGTAAGTGTCTGCCACTCTCGATCTGTGTCAAAATGGGTTTCTCGTAATTAAGAATCATGGTTTTCGGAGGAGACGCGTGGCAACTCAACAGATCAAACCCTTCTGGAAAACCCCGTGCATCTTGAAAGCCTGCACACCTGAGCGTGCCTGTCCCCCTGTG
>NW_024341447.1:0-438 GCF_902729225.1 Pteropus medius | reverse complement strand
TGTTTGTAATTTGTTGCTGAAAGCACCGTAACCGATATAGTTTTTCTTTTCTTTGTGTAGCGGCCTGAAGGTTTAAAGCATTTCTAATGCATTGTCCCATTTGATTTTCTCAATAGCCAGGTGAATGATTATAATAATGGTAATAGCTAAGGTAATAAGTAATAATCATCGCTATGTGCCAGGCACTATTGAAAGCACTATATCTGTAAATATTAATTTGTTTAATCATTACAACAACTCTATTTGTTAGATACTCTTATTTTTATTACGGTTAATGTTAGATGACAAACAGAAGGCACATAGAAATCAAAAACGGACACTGGGTCATCAAGCTGATGAGCGGCAAAGCTGGAATTTGAACCCAGACAGTATAATCCGCTTCGATGTTATTCATCACTATTTTCTGCCACACTGCAGATCAGGGAGGGCAGATTTTCT
>NW_024341446.1:0-3978 GCF_902729225.1 Pteropus medius | reverse complement strand
GCCGTGAATTTGCCGCAAGTGAGCCGTATCTCGGAAGTCTGCAGTTCCGGCTCAAAATGGACGTCAGTAGAGTGCTTTTTGCCAGAGCTCCACTAGATATATCTATATCTATATCTCTATCTGAATCTATAGATATCTCTATATCTCTATCTCTATCTCTCTCTCTTTCTCTCTCCCTCTCACTCTCTCTCTCCATCTACCTATCTATCTATTTAGGTATCTATCTATTTCTCTAACTCTTTCTATATTTATATTCATATATATATATATATGTGTATATATATATATATATATATATATATATACACATATATATATATATAGTGATTTTTATAACAAAAGGCTGTATTTTCCTTAGACGTTTGAGATAAGACAGGCCGCTCCCAGCACCTCCACCTCCCCGGAGTGTGGACACCGGGCGTTCCAGAGCCACAATTCAGCAGGATCTCTTTCATCCCAGAGGCCCCGGGGCTCCTTCCTAAGGCCTCTGCTCCTTCCTGCTTTCCGCATTGGAAATCAGACTTCAGGTCGGAAGCAGACACCTCCCTCTCCCCCACCTTTCTGCCTGGGATGGTCGTAATGGTCCCCGTGTACGCATTCAAAATGAAGAAATGAAAGGCTCAAAGAGGTGATCGCGAAGCTCAAGAGGCCCGGAGGCCGAAATCAGACCCACAGCTGTCTGCAGTGTCCCCCAACTGACCTCTTTCCAGCGGGTGATGGCCTCCAGGGACGGAGGGGCCAAAGCCTCCCTGGGTCCGCTGTCTGTGGGTGGCCTGGAGCTCTGCACGAGGATACAGAGAGGAATGAGACGCCGTTTGTACCTCTAGGGGCTCAAAGTGTCAGTGAGTGCTTCAGCAACTTCTGTACCCCAGTACCCGCAGACGACCGAGCACCGCCCTCAGAGCCCCGAGGCGCCGGGAGGCCCGTGAATTTGCCGCAAGTGAGCCGTATCTCGAAAGTCTGCAGTTCCGGCTCAAAATGGACGTCACTAGAGAGCTTTTTGCCAGATCTACCATATACATATATATGCATATATATGTTCATCTATATGCATATATATGAATATGGTGGATTTTTGAAGGAAACCTGGCTGGACCCCTGGTCTAGCAGAGAAGGCAGGCCGCTCCCAGCACCTCCACCTCCCCGGAGTGTGGACACCGGGCGTTCCAGAGCCACAATTCAGCATGATCTCTTTTCATCCCAGAGGCCCGGGGCTCCTTCCTAAGGCCTCTGCTCCTTCCTGCTTTCCGCATTGGAAATCAGACTTCAGGACGGAAGCAGACACCTCCCTCTCCCTCACCTTGCTGCCTGGGATGGACGTAATGGTCCCCGTGTACGCATTCAAAATGAAGAAATGAAAGGCTCAAAAAGTGGTGATCGCAAAGCTCAAGAGGCACGGAGGCCGAAATCAGACCCACAGCTGTCTGCAGTGTCCCCCAACTGACCTCTTTCTAGCGGGTGACGGCCTCCAGGGACGGATGGGCCAAAGCCTCCCTGGGTCCGCTGTCTGTGGGTGGCCGGGAGCTCTGCACCCTGAGGATACAGAGAGGAATGAGACGCTGTTTGTACCTTAGGGGCTCAAAGTTTCAGTGAGTGCTTCTGCAACTTCTGTACCCCAGTACCCGCAGACGACCGAGCATCGCCCCTCAGAGCCCCGAGGCGCCGGGAGGGCCGTGAATTTGCCGCAAGTGAGCCGTATCTCTGAAGTCTGCAGTTCCGGCTCAAAATGGACGTCAGTAGAGTGCTTTTTGCCAGAGCTCCCCTAGATATATCTATATCTATATCTGTATCTGAATCTATAGATATCTCTATATCTCTATCTCTCTCTCTTTCTGTCTCCCTCTCACTCTCTCTCTCCATCTACCTATCTATCTATTTAGGTATCTATCTATTTCTCTAACTCTATCTATATTTATATTCATATATATATATATATGTGTATATATATATATATATATATATATATATACACATATATATATATATATATATATATAGTGATTTTTATAACAAAAGGCTGTATTTTCCTTAGACGTTTGAGATAAGACAGGCCGCTCCCAGCACCTCCACCTCCCCGGAGTGTGGACACCGGGCGTTCCAGAGCCACAATTCAGCATGATCTCTTTTCATCCTAGAGGCCCCGGGGCTCCTTCCTAAGGCCTCTGCTCCTTCCTGCTTTCCGCATTGGAAATCAGACTTCAGGACGGAAGCAGACACCTCCCTCTCCGTCACCTTTCTGCCTGGGATGGTCGTAATGGTCCCCGTGGACGCATTCAAAATGAAGAAATGAAGGCTCGAAGAGGTGATCGCAAAGCTCATAAGGCCCGGAGGCCGAAATCAGACCCACAGCTGTCTGCAGTGTCCCCCAACTGACCTCTTTCCAGCGGGTGACGGCCTCCAGGGACGGAGGGGACAAAGCATCCCTGGGTACGCTGTCTGTGGGTGGCCTGGAGCTCTGCACGAGGATACAGAGAGGAATGAGACGTCGTTTGTCCCTCTAGGGGCTCAAAGTGTCAGTGAGTGCTTCCGCAACTTCCGTACCCCCGTACCCGCAGACGACCGAGCATCGCCCTCAGAGCCCCGAGGCGCCGGGAGGGCCGTGAATTTGCCGCAAGTGAGCCGTATCTCGGAAGTCTGCAGTTCCGGCTCAAAATGGACGCCACTAGAGAGCTTTTTGCCAGATCTACCATATACATATATATGCATATATATGTTCATCTATATGCATATATATGTATATGGTGGATTTTCGAAGGAAACCTGGCTGGACCCCTGGTCTAGCAGAGAAGGCCGGCCGCTCCCAGCACCTCCACCTCCCCGGAGTGTGGACACCGGGCGTTCCAGAGCCACAATTCAGCAGGATCTCTTTTCATCCCAGAGGCCCCGGGGCTCCTTCCTAAGGCCTCTGCTCCTTCCTGCTTTCCGTATTGGAAATCAGACTTCAGGTCGGAAGCATACACCTCCCTCTCCCTCACCCTTCTGCCTGGGATGGTCGTAATGGTCCCCGTGTACGCATTCAAAATGAAGAAATGAAAGGCTCAAAGAGGTGATCGCGAAGCTTAAGAGGCACGGAGGCCGAAATCAGACCCACAGCTGTCTGCAGTGTCCCCCAACTGACCTCTTTCCAGCGGGTGACGGCCTCCAGGGACGGAGGGGACAAAGCATCCCTGGGCACGCTGTCTGTGGGTGGCCTGGAGCACTGCACGAGGATACAGAGAGGAATGAGACGTCGTTTGTACCTCTAGGGGCTCAAAGTGTCAGTGAGTGCTTCCGCAACTTCTGTACCCCCGTCCGCGCAGACGACCGAGCATCGCCTCAGAGCCCCGAGGCGCCGGGAGGGCCGTGAATTTGCCGCAAGTGAGCCGTATCTCGGAAGTCTGCAGTTCCGGCTCAAAATGGATGTCATTAGAGAGCTTTTTGCCAGATCTACCATATACATATATATGCATATATATGTTCATCTATATGCATATATATGTATATGGTGGATTTTCGAAGGAAACCTGGATGGACCCCTGGTCTAGCAGAGAAGGCAGGCCGCTCCCAGCACCTCCACCTCCCCGGAGTGTGGACACCGGGCGTTCCAGAGCCACAATTCAGCAGGATCTCTTTCATCCCAGAGGCCCCGGGGCTCCTTCCTAAGGCCTCTGCTCCTTCCTGCTTTCCGCATTGGAAATCAGACTTCAGGTCGGAAGCAGACACCTCCCTCTCCCTCACCTTTCTGCCTGGGATGGTCATAATGGTCCCCGTGTACGCATTCAAAATGAAGAAATGAAAGGCTCAAAGAGGTGATCGCCAAGCTCAAGAGGCACGGAGGCCGAAATCAGACCCACAGCTGTCTGCAGTGTCCCCCAACTGACCTCTTTCCAGCGGTGACGGCCTCCAGGGACGGAGGGGACAAAGCATCCCTGGGTACGCTGTCTGTGGGTGGCCTGGAGCACTGCACGAGGATACAGAGAGGAATGAGACGTCGTTTGT
>NW_024341445.1:0-576 GCF_902729225.1 Pteropus medius | reverse complement strand
TCATCTATATGCATATATATGTATATGGTGGATTTTCGAAGGAAACCTGCGTGGACCCCTGGTCTACCACAGAAGACAGGAGGCTCCTAGCACCTCCACCTCGCCGCAGTGTGGACACCGGGCGTTCCAGAGCCACAATTCAGCATGATCTCTTTTCATCCCAGAGGCCCCGGGGCTCCTTCCCGCTTTCCGCAGTGGAAATCAGACTTCAGGACGGAAGTAGACACCTCCCACTCCCTCACCTTTCTGCCTGGGATGGTCGTAATGGTCCCCGTGGACGCATTCAAAATGAAGAAAGGAAAGGCTCAAAGATCTGATCGCAAAGGTCCTAAGGCACGGAGGCCTAATTCAGACCCACAGCTGTCTGCAGTGTCTCCCAACTGAACTCTTTCCAGCGGGTGACGGCCGCCATGTACGCAGGGGCCAAAGCATCCCTGGGTACGCTATCTGTGGGTGGCCCTGAACCCTGCAAGAGCATACAGAGATGAATGAGACGTAGTTTGGACCTCTAGGAGCTCAAAGTGTCAGTGAGTGCTCCTCCAACTTAGGTAACCCAGTACCCGCAGATGACCGAGC
>NW_024341444.1:0-348 GCF_902729225.1 Pteropus medius | reverse complement strand
ACCTTAAGTCTCAATCTGCCCTCCCAATGCTCTAGACAATGTTACTAGGATACTATCAGAAATTCCTATCATTCATATTGGATTTCAGCGTGTTCTTATCGAATTGGTTCCAACCCCCGTATGACTGAAAGCCCTCCCGGAATGAACGGTGGTTTCTTGAATATGCGACCTGTTGGCTGTGTCAGAGAAGTTTGATAACATTCTGGAGATTGCCACGGTCCTGCAACTCACTGAGGATCCTCATTACTCAGGCGCTTTCTAAAAGAGTGGCGGCTTCCTTGTCCTCTGCAAAGCTGTCTCCTGCCACTCTGCCGCCACATCGTTCATATTTCAACCGGCAAAGACAGC
>NW_024341443.1:0-9521 GCF_902729225.1 Pteropus medius | reverse complement strand
AAGGGGCCAGGGATTTATGCTCCTGCACTGACCTGTCCTCTGGAATGGGTACACGACCTTGGGTCTGATGGCTCTCTTCAGCCCAGGGCCTTTCCTGGCGAGGGGCTCAGCTGTGTGCACTGGCCATCACCATCACTCCCTACAGCTGGAGAAATGAGGCCTTCGGGACTAAAGGGTAGGAGTGGAGCTGGGCGGTGCCCCCACAGCATCCTTTCAGCAAGCGTCTTGCCCTCTCCAGGACCCAGTTTTCTCATCTGTCACATGAGTGACAAGGACTAGCTCTAGGATCCCTTCCAACTCCGGAGCCCTATGATTCCGCCAGCCCACACCTCTGCTCTCACCACCAGCTCACTTTCTCTTAGGCTACACATAATGTAACCTCCCACCCCTTCTTAACTTTTTGTAGTGACTCCTCATTGACTATGATAAAGTATAAATTTCTTGTGACTTTCAAGGCCCTGCATGATCTAGGTCTTACCTATCCCTTCAACCTCCTTCCTCATTATTTACTCTCCATGGTGAACAT
Source organism: Pteropus medius (assembly GCF_902729225.1). Taxonomy (NCBI): domain Eukaryota; kingdom Metazoa; phylum Chordata; class Mammalia; order Chiroptera; family Pteropodidae; genus Pteropus; species Pteropus medius. The sequence goes on along the minus strand of NW_024341443.1, from coordinate 8,995 downwards.
TTGGTTTCTAACATGTTTTCCCTGAAAACACTCTCCCTCCTTTCCTCTGACCTTTCAATAAGGATGCATCCTTTATGAATTCATGAGCAGGGTATAGAGGAAAGGGCTTCAGAGCCAGACCTGGAGTGATATCCTACGTCCAGCTCTTATTAGATATGTGGTCTTAAGTACATCACTTAAGCTCTCTGAGGCTCAATTTCCTCATCTGAAAAAATGGGGATGTTATTATTTTTATTGGTTTTTTTTGTATAGTTGTTGTGAGAAGCAAATGAGGTAACATATATAAAGGAACTAGTATGAAGTTTAACTCAATAAATGTTGGTTCTCTTTCCTCTTCCCTTTGTTGAAATAGCTGAACCTAAACATCATTCAATGATCGGTTTCAAATATCTTTAGAATGAATAAATGACATATATTCGGCACTTTTTGCAGTAACCCTTACTCGAGAAAAATCAAGTCACTCAGAATTTTTAGTCTGGTGCCACATAAACCATCAGTCTCTGTTCAGCTTGATCCCTGGCCTCCGTCTTTCTCAGCAGCAAGGCCTTTCTGCTTCAGTCATAAGAACACAGAAGCCTTTTTATTCCCTTGACCAAGAGGCATCGGTCATCATCACCAGGGAACTTGTTGGAAATGCACATTCTCAGTCACCACCATCCCAGATCTACCTACCAGAAGCTGCGATGTGGGCTCAGAAATCTGGGTTTTACCAAGCACTCCTGCCTCGGGCGACTCAGTTTGAGAAGCACCTCTGCTCTACAGCATGGGCCACATGCCCCAGGGTTTACCGGTTCTTCAGTTCCCTCCACCTTCCAGGAAGAGGAAGACATGGGAATTAGATGACTCCAGTATATACTGGGCCTTTGATAGGAGGTCCAGGGTATAACCTGTCTCTTTGACTATGGTAGGAGCCCCAGGAGTGGGTTGCTGAGCTCTACCTAAAGCCTGGCCTCCCTGAACTAAAACCTTCTCCAGGTCACATGGTGCAGTCCCTGCTTCTGGGCAAGTCCTCCCAGGACCACAGACTCCTGAACTTCCAGCCTACCTAGCACTGCCTCTAAAGCACTGGTTCTCAAACTGTGGCCCCCATTACTATTGACCTTAGAGAAATAGAAAGGATTAGGAGGAATACTGTTAATTATTGTATTAACATAATTTTTAAATTGTATGCCAATTAATTGTATGCCAATTAATTGTATGCCAATTAATTCGGTAACTTAGGCAAAATAGACAAATTAGTAGAAAAAAACAAACTACTGTGACTTAAGAAGAAAGAGAAAATCTGAATAGACCTTAATAAGTGAAGAAATTTAAGAGATTGAATTAATAATTCAAAAACTACCCACAAAGGAAAGCCCGATAAGAGACAGTTTCACTGGTGAATTCTACCAAACATTGATATATAATCTTCACAAACTCCTCTAAAAATAAAAGAGGAAGGAGCACGGCCCAATTCCATCTATGAGGTCAGCAATACCTGACACCAAAATCAGACAAAGGCAACACAAGAAAATTGCAGATCAATATGTCTTGTGAGTATGTATGCAAAAACATGCAACAAAATACTAGCAAGACAAATCCAGTAAATGGTATAAATAATTAAACACCACGACCTATTGGGATTTACCCCAGGAACGTAAGGTTGGCTTAATAGCTGAAAATCAATGAATGTAACAAACCACATCAATAGAATAAAATCTAAAAATTAAATGATTATCTCAAGAGATAAAGAAAAATTATTTGAAAAAATGCAATACTTTTCCATGATAAAAACATTGAACAAATGCTTAATGGTAAAAGACTGATGTTTTCCCCCTAAGATCAGGGACAAGACAAGGAGGTCCACTCTCATCACTTCTATTCAACATTGTAGTGGAGGTTCGGTCAGTGCAATTAAACAAGAAACAGAAATAAAAGGCATTCATATTGGAAAGGCACAGGCAAAAACTACCTCTATTTGCAGATGACATGATCTCGCACTATAGAAAATCATAAAGAATACACACACACACACACACACACACTATTAGAGCTAATAAATTAATTCAGCAAAGTTTCATAATACAAGATTAATACATACAAATCAATTGTATTTCTATACACTTACAAGAAGAATCTGAAAATGAAATTAAGAAAACCCATTTACAATAACATTTAAAAATAAAATACTTAGTAATAAGTTTAACAAGAGAAGTGTAAAACTTATTCTCTGAACGCTACAAGACATTGTTGAAAGATATTAAAGTGGCTCTAAATAAATAGCAAAACATCTCATGTTCATGGATGGGAAGACTTAATGTTGTTAGATGGCAATACTCCCAAATTGGTCTGCAGATTCAGCATAATCCCTATCAGAATCCTGGCTGACTTTCTTTGTAGAAATTGACAAGCTGATTTTAAAATTCACATGGCATTGCAAGGGATCCAGAACGGCCAAAATAATCCTAAAAAAGGAAGAACAAAGTAAGAGGACTCACAATTTCTGATTTTGAAGTGTGATCCCCAGACCAATAGCATCAGTATCACCTGGGAACCTGTTAGAAACACCAATTCTCAGTTCTTGCCCTGTACCTACTACAGGTGATTCTGATACAGGCTCAAGTTGGAGAATCACCACTGACCTGGACTGTAAACTGAATTAATGATACAGGATGAATTCAATTTGCTTTTTCAACCTCCCCATTCTCTAGATACTTCTTTCATCCTTACCACACAGAAGATGCAAAGGAAGACAAAAACATACTGATGGAGAGGATAAATAAAGCCCTGTTTGCTAATTCAAAGAAAACTCTCTTCCCATTTTACTCTTTGGATTTATCTGTTCTGACCAGTTACTTCGGATAGGACCCATGGTCGGTCTAACTTGATTTACATTTAGTACTTATTTCTCCAATGGCTTGTTGCTACTGGTAAAAGCTTCAGCATATGAAACAGAACATCTGGAATGCAAAATAAATATGCATTTTGAACAGAGATTTAGTTTCATTACAGCCATTGACATGGTATGTTTTACAGCTCTGATTTCAGTTCCAATTGTGAAGACTCAGGGAAGGCAAACAGATTTCAGAAAATAAAGAAAATAAAATGTGGGGGAGGAGAGAGATACACTCCCCAAGTGACAGATCAAGGCCAAAGAGCTAAATTAGGCAGTTTTACATCAAGAGGAACAGGGGGATGCAGGGAGCATAATTAAGCCATGGAGCCCTCACTAGGGAAGGTGTGAGGTGGGGGACAGCATGGCTGGCTGAGGGCCTGGATAGGACACCAGGGATGGGAGGGAGCTCTGTGGGAGAAGCCCAGAGGGCACATCTGGGGCTCAGGCCTAAGGGCCAGGATAACATGGACAACTAAAGGACTTCCCAGTCAGAGTGATGGCTCCATAAAAGGCTTGCTGAGAGCGGATTCGACACTCATCTGTGTACCTGCCAGTCTGAGGGAGACGGCAGGAATAAAGTGTTGAATGAGCCTCTTATTCTCCTGCCCAGTGCCCCAGCAAGGCCTGCATGTAGCTCTCTTCCTTTTCCCAGCTTTCCTCCAGCTCAGTGCTGGCACAAAGCCTTCCTAGAAAAAGTCACTCTCCTTTCTGGGCTTTGTTGGCTTTTTAATGAACTCTTTCTCCTTCTTTCTCTTCCTAGGGTCTAATTAGGGGCCTGAGTGGACCTGCCCAGGACTGGCGCCTTGGGCAGCACAGAGCATATGTGCTTTGTGATTTTCGTTTTCACTGTGACATATCCGGGGAGCCTGCCTCCTCCTGGTTCCTACCTGACAAGAATCCCAGAGCATCTTAGGGGAAATGAGAAGAAACTCCAGGTACCTGGAGGGATGGGAAGGAGGGAACTATGGTGTGGGTGGGAGCTCCAGAGAAGGCAAGAGAGTGCTGTTAGTTCACCAAAAGCTGACTGTCCCTGGGAGTGCTCTTGGTGCCACCTTGCCATGTAGTCAGTCTTTAACTGTGAGTCATGAAGATGTGTTCCCTGAATACACAGTGTTCAGAGGGGGAAGGCACCAATGCACAAAGGACTGAATAAGTAGCCTGTTTGCTCACCTGGGTGGAGCTAGTCCAGGTGTGGTTGGGTAGAAGGGAGATATTTACGTGGTAGGAACTAAGAGTCCTTCAAAATAGTCCAAAATGCTAAAATTTCCATTACTGGAGTCTATCCTTTGGATTAAGATATTGAGAACTTCTCTTAAAGTACACCATTATCTGGAAAGAATAATAATTATTTCCTAAGCTTCTCAGCAAGAATTAATAAATTAGGTTAGTGAGTAGGTTCTCTCCTTACCATAAAAATGGAATAGCACCTTTAAAGAGCTCCGCTGTATGAACACATTCTTGAGATGAAAGGCTGGGGTGGAGTCGAGGGTGTGGCCTAGAAAAAGTAGCCATGGAAGGGAGAGATAAAGCAGAAGGTTCCCAGGGTTGATATAAGGAATGCAGTGCCCAAGGCAGGAATTGTGGACAAGGAAACTGGCAGTTAAGTTGTCAAAGGCAAGCTTTTCTCCATGGTAGAGTGGAATAAACATGGACTAGGTCTCAAAGGGCCTGAATTCTAGCCTGGTTGCTCCACTTATGGGCTCTATGAGTTGGGGTAACTTAAGTCTCTGAGCCTCAGTTTCTTCATCTGCCATAAGGGAATGGCAGTCCCCCTTCTACCTTCCTCATAGGTGAAAAAAAATGAATAAATAAAAACTTTATGTAAACTACACAATGCAGCATGAATGAAAGGATTATGGTTATTTTATTTCACAATCTCGTCCAGGGCTTTTACTTATTGAAAGTGGATTTACAAAAGTGAGCAATTCCAGATTGTAAAATATGAGACTAAGTGTGAATTTCTTGCCTGGTTTCTGGTAGAGATGAATCATGTCATTTAGTCTTCGTGGGTCTGAGGTTCCAGCATTTTCTGGCTTTACCTGCTGACAGCCTCAACTTTCTCTAGCCAGGCCCCAGCACAGTTTCCAGGTCTGGGGCATTTTGAGATGCTTTCAGTGGAGGGTACAGAATCGATTGTTACAGGAACCTAAAAACCCACTCCTACCCCCTTTTCTCCTGTTACAGACTCCTCCTAAAGACCTCTCCTTTGCATTTAGCACATGACAAGATCATCCCAGTCCATATTCTCAGATTTTCAAAGTTTTTTTCTGGAAAATTGGGAGGCTAACTCCTTTAGTTCATTTAGTCACACAACTCAGGGGGGCACTGTTTATATCATAGATCACAGTGTGAATGGTGCTTCATGGATTTGTGCAACATGATTGCCCTGCCTGCAGTATCTAGTCACCACCCTACCCTAGCCTGTACTCTTTTTAACTCACTATCTTCTACTGCTTCAAAACTGAGCTCTTCATAGCACTGATCACTGTACTGAATTATTTAACTACCGATCTTTCTCTACCACTAGACTGCATGCTACTTAAGAGCAAGAACTATGCCTCTTCCCTCACTGCCTCTATTCTCGCTTCCTCCCACTGGGCATAATCGGTACTAGGCATTGAGTAAATAGTTACTGAATAAACTAGCATTCTAGGATGTTGAGATCTGTATAGCTGGGGAACTTTGAAAGTGCAGCTATGACTTCCCTGACCCCCAAAGGACAGTATGCTTATTTAATTAACTCGTGTGTGTGTGGTGGTGGTGGGGTTCAAACAGATGTTATAACAGTTCACTTAGCAAAGGACAGTGATTAGAGTTTTCTTTTATTAACTAAATAGATAGTACGCAAGTGGAATATTAAAAGCCAGATGGCACGACTCACATTTTATGTGTATCTGGAAGGGAAGCACCGAAGTGAGAGCATTGTCCTGTTTAACCTTAAATCCAGTCTCAAAAGATGCTTGCTATATACTTCTGGGCTGAGGCAAACACATTGAGCCACGCAGACCTAAGTTCCCAGGGTAGGTGAACAAGGCCCTGTGTGACTCAATGTAATTGCCTCCACTTCACACCCATTTCCCCAGTTGGGAGAAAGCCAAGGGTAAGTTGGAAGATGGGGTATTTTATGGGCTGAGTTGTATTTTCCCCCAAATTCTTATGTTGAAGCCCTAAACCCTAATACCTCAGAATGTGACTGCATGTGGAGATAGGTCCTTTAAAGAGGTGATTAAGTTAAAATGAGGCCGTTAGTGTGGGACCTAATCCAATTGGACTGATGTCCTTATAAGAAGAGGAAATTTGGACACACAACAGCAATATCAGGGGCATGCATGCAGAGAGGAACAGTCATGTGAAGAGGCAGCAAGAAGGCAGCCATCTATAAGCCAAAAAGGGAAGCCTCAGAGGACATTGATCTTGGACTTCTTCTAGCCTTCAGCACTGTGAGAAAATAATGTTCTGTTGCTTCAGCCAGCCAGTCTGTGGTATTTTGTTACAGCAGGCTTAGCAAACTAAGACAGGGTCCATTCATCAGCAAACCCTGGGTTCCAGTTCAACTTTGGGATACTGGAGTGTCCTCAGACAAATCTCTGAGTCTGAATCATCTGGGCTTCTGACATGGAGCTTGATCAGAGTTGTACTCCTCCCCCTCCTCTCACACCAGACCCAATACCATTTCTTCACAGTCGAATTCATTTTTCTTTTTCCTCCTTCACTCACTCCTTTACTCTTTCACTCACCCTCCCAACAGTTACTGAGGTGCTGCAAGCGATATAGTGCCTTACCCTTGAGAAACTTAATGTCTTGTAAAGGATACATATCTACCCTGCAATGTTAGAGATGAACTCGGTGTGTGGCATCATTTCTAACTTGGATGATTGGACTGGCCAGTGGAGAAGGAAAAAACACTAGTCTGCATAAAAAAAAGATCTAAGATTTGCAATGCAATATGGTATAGTAGTTAAGAGCTTAGATTCTGAAGCCACTCTGCCTGTGTGTTGTAGTTAAGAGGATAGACTTTAAAGCTAAATTCTCTGGTTTCAGATCTGATACTTACTAGCTATGTGACCTTGGTAAGTTACTAAACCTCTCTGTTTCCAAGCTCCTCCATCTACAAAATGAGTCTATATAATAATGCCTATCTCATAAGGTTATATTAAGATTAGATAAGTTAATGCACGTAAAAATTCTTAGAATAGTGCATGGCACATAGTAATCACCATACACATTTTATTGTTATAGAATTTAGGGACAGAATACCTGGCTTTCAGTCTCTCACTTACTATTTAACCTAAGACTAGTAAGTTCTTCCCTAGCTGGCTACCTTTCTACCTGGCATGGTACTTGTGAGGAGCAAGTGAGAATATCAACATTTAAGGGTGTTGGAAACTATGAGGATATTGTTATTGTTGCTATTGAGTTGAGCCTTGAAAGATGGTGAAGATTTACTATGAAAGCTACCATTCACTGAGCATATACCAAGATCTGGGCTATGTGTATATATAAAGGAAGCAAAGGAGGGAAATATTTCCTCTTCTATCTCCCTGTTTCCTAGAGCTCAGGCATATGCCATAACACTTGGCCAAGCTGATGTTCCCATCCAGGACTCTGAATCTTGAGGGAGTATCAGAAAAACAGAAGAGAGTCAGGATTTCAAGGGTCATGGTAGCATCAGCAATGATATTTTAGCTAGAGTGACTCTGAGATGTGAGCTAGTGAGGGGCAGAGGTCGCAGTGCCATGCCTCCTCTGGTCCCTGACCATTTTCTGAACTGGATAGGCAGACTTTCAATTGATTCTGTGAGCAACCTGCTATCCCCTCCATAAATCTCTCTACTGAACATAACTAGAGGTGGTTTTTATTGTTTTTAATAAAGAACACTGAATAATACTTTTAAAAATTTTTATGTATTTCTGCCAACAGTCCTGAATGGTATTGATTTCATCCCTATTTTCTGATGAGAAAACTGAGGTTTGGAGTGGGGGGCAGCATAACTTGCCCAATATCACACTTACAGTAAATGATAGGGGCTGGATTTGACTCTGACTATGGACATAGGGGTACTTACCACTGCAATGCCCTGGGGGGAGAGATTGGTGAAGAGCATTCCAGATGGAAGGAATCCCCAAGTCAAACTCAGAAGTAAGACAGAATAAGGAAGGGGCTGGTTCAGAGAATCATGAGTTTCTAGATTGGCAGGAATATAAGGTTCATGCTGGAGATGGTAAGAAACAAAATTAGGAAGGAACTTTGGGATTAGCTGCATGGATTCCATTTGTTGGACATTGTAGAGCCACGGAAGATTTGGGCTTTAGGAGGCAACTATGTTATATGTTGCCCTGAGTAGAAGATAATAGAAAATTAAATGGGGAAAGGCAGAGAAAAATTCTATAGAAAGGTTAGGCAAGTCTTGACTAATTAATGATTAATTAGTGTATAAGAGCCTGGTGACTGAGAGGCTATTTACACTCTTGACAGAAATGGGAAAGACTAGCCAAGGAATGATTTGGGTGGGGGGGTGGGGCGGGACAGGAGAATGGACTGACGATGTTCCAGCGAGAACTTCTTCCTGCTTCTATTGGGATTGTCCTTCCTTGAGTCCAGGCAATACTTGTCATAATTTCTAGACTTCCAGCCTTTTATTCTAAAGCCCTTGCCATTTCTTTCTTTATGTGGTTTAAAAGCCAAGACTCCTGGGACTGGTTGATAGGACTCTAGCTTCATTTTGGAAATGACGCCATTACCTACAGATGTGTGAAGCACTAGCTTATTAGAAAAGTGGAATCCTAGCCAGTTGGAGACAGTCACCTCACTGGGCCCCCATGGCCTAGTTATGGATATTAATAATTGATGGCTCTCCCATTGCTGATTCCAGCAGCCCAGCAGGACCTCATCTTACAGTCTGCTGCCCTTTTGCTACAGCTGTCAGCAGTGACCCAGCTGATAGCCATTTAGTATGCATTTCCAGCTATCTTCAGAACTTCTTGTACTCAGCTGTTGACATAGCTCTGTCAGTTTTTGTGATTCTAGGAGAGGGAAAAGGGGATGAGCCAAGTCCCAGGCCCCTCGTTAGTTTCTCTGAGTTAGGTCAGAAAAAATGTTGATTTAAACCCACTATGGCGA
>NW_024341442.1:0-63695 GCF_902729225.1 Pteropus medius | reverse complement strand
TTCGAAGGAAACCTGCGTGGACCCCTGGTCTACCACAGAAGACAGGTCGCTCCTAGCACCTCCACCTCCCCGCAGTGTGGACACCGGGCGTTCCAGAGCCACAATTCAGCATGATCTCTTTTCATCCCAGAGGCCCCGGGGCTCCTTCCTAAGCCTCGGCTCCTTCCCGCTTTCCGCAGTGGAAATCAGACTTCAGGACGGAAGCAGACACCTCCCTCTCCCTCACCTTTCAGCCTGGGATGGTCGTAATGGTCCCGTGGACGCATTCAAAATGAAGAAATGAAAGGCTCAAAGAGCTGATCGCAAAGCTCCTAAGGCACGGAGGCCGAATTCAGACCCACAGCTGTCTGCAGTGTCTCCCAACTGAACTCTTTCCCGCGGGTGACGGCCGCCATGGACGCAGGGGCCAAAGCATCCCTGGATACGCTGTCTGTGGGTGGCCCTGAACCCTGCAAGAGCATACAGAGACGAATGGGAGGTAGTTTGTACCCCTAGGAGCTCAAAGTGTCAGTGAGTGCTCCTCCAACTTCGGTACCCCAGTACCCGCAGATGACCGAGCATCGCCCACAGAGCCCCAAGGCCCCGGGAGGGCTGTGCATTTGCCGCAAGTGAGCCTTTTCTCGGAAGTCTGCGATTCTGGTCAAAATGGACGTCACCAGAGAGCTTTTTGCCAAAGCTACCATATACATATATATGCATATATATGTTCATCTATATGCATATATATGTATATGGTGGATTTTCGAAGGAAACCTGCGTGGACCCCTGCTCTACCACAGAAGACAGGCCGCTCCTTGCACCCCCACCTCCCCGCAGTGTGGACACCGGGCGTTCCAGAGCCACAATTCAGCATGATCTCTTTTCATCCCAGAGGCCCCGGGGCTCCTTCCTAAGGCCTCGGCTCCTTCCCGTTTTCCGCAGTGGCAATCAGACTTCAGGACGGAAGCAGACACCTCCCTCTCCCTCACCTTTCTGCCTGGGATGGTCGTAATGGTCCTCGTGGACGCATTCAAAAGGAAGAAATGAAAGGCTCAAAGAGCTGATCGCAAAGCTCCTAAGGCACGGAGGCCGAATTCAGACCCACAGCTGTCTGCAGTGTCTCCCAACTGAACTCTTTCCAGCGGGTGACGGCCGCCATGGACGCAGGGGCCAAAGCATCCCTGGTACGCTGTCTGTGGGTGGCCCTGAACCCTGCAAGAGCATACAGAGACGAATGAGACGTAGTTTGTACCTCTAGGAGCTCAAAGTGTCAGTGAGTGCTCCTCCAACTTCGGTACCCCAGTACCCGCAGATGACCGAGCATCGCCCATAGAGCCCCAAGGCCCCGGGAGGGCTGTGCATTTGCCGCAAGTCAGCCTTTTCGAAGTCTGCGATTCTTGGCCAAAATGGACGTCACCAGAGAGCTTTTGTTACTACATACATATATGCATATATATGTATATGGTGGATTTTCTAAGGAAACCTGCGTGGATCCCTGGTCTACCACAGAAGACAGGCCGCTCCTAGCACCTCCACCTCCCCGCAGTGTGGACACCGGGCGTTCCAGAGCCACAATTCAGCATGATCTCTTTTCATCCCAGAGGCCCCGGGGCTCCTTCCTAAGGCCTCGGCTCCTTCCCGCTTTCCAGTGGAAATCAGACTTCAGGACGGAAGCAGACACCTCCCTCTCCCTCACCTTTCTGCCTGGGATGGTCGTAATGGTCCCCGTGGACGCATTCAAAATGAAGAAATGAAAGGCTCAAAGAGCTGATCGCAAAGCTCCTAAGGCACTGAGGCCGAATTCAGACCCACAGCTGTCTGCAGTGTCTCCCAACTGAACTCTTTCCAGCGGGTGACGGCCGCCATGGACGCAGGGGCCAAAGCATCCTGGGTACGCTGTCTGTGGATGGCCCTGAACCCTGCAAGAGCATACAGAGACAAATGAGACGTAGTTTGTACCTCTAGGAGCTCAAAGTGTCAGTGAGTGCTCCTCCAACTTCGGTACCCCAGTCTCCGCAGAAGACCGAGCATCGCCCACACAGCCCCAAGGCCCCGGGAGGGCTGTGCATTTGCCGCAAGTGAGCCTTTCTCGGAAGTCTGCGATTCTTGCTCAAAATGGACGTCACCAGAGAGCTTTTTGCCAAAGCTACCATATACATATATATGCATATATATGTTCATCTATATGCATATATATGTATATGGTGGATTTTCGAAGGAAACCTGCGTGGACCCCGGGTCTACCACAGAAGACAGGACGCTCCTAGCAGCTCCACCTCCCCGCAGTGTGGACACCGGGCGTTCCAGAGCCACAATTCAGCATGATCTCTTTTCATCCCAGAGGCCCTGGGGCTCCTTCCTAAGGCCTCGGCTCCTTCCAGCTTTCCGCAGTGGAAATCAGACTTGAGGACGGAAGCAGACACCTCCCTCTCCCTCACCTTTCTGCCTGGGATGGTCGTAATGGTCCCCGTGGACGCATTCAAAATGAAGAATTGAAAGGCTCAAAGAGCTGATCGCAAAGCTTCTAAGGCACGGAGGCCGAATTCAGACCCACAGCTGTCTGCAGTGTCTCCCAACTGAACTCTTTCCAGCGGGTGACGGCCGCCATGGACGCAGGGGCCAAAGCATCCCTGGGTACGCTGTCTGTGGGTGTCCCTGAACCCTGCAAGAGCATACAGAGACGAATGGGACGTAGTTTGTACCTCTAGGAGCTCAAAGTGTCAGTGAGTGCTCCTCCAACTTCAGTACCCCAGTCCCCGCAGATGACCGAGCATCGCCCACAGAGCCCCAAGGCCCCGGGAGGGCTGTGCATTTGCCGCAAGTGAGCCTTTTCTCGGAAGTCTGCGATTCTGGCTCAAAATGGATGTCACCAGAGAGCTTTTTGCCAAAGCTACCATATACATATATATGCATATATATGCTCATCTATATGCATATATATGTATATGGTGGATTTTCGAAGGAAACCTGCGTGGACCCCTGGTCTACCACAGAAGACAGGCCGCTCCTAGCACCTCCACCTCCCTGCAGTGGGGACACCGGGCGTTCCAGAGCCAAAATTCCGCATGATCTCTTTTCATCCCAGAGGCCCCGGGGCTCCTTCCTAAGGCCTCGGCTCCTTCCCGCTTTCCGCAGTGGAAATCAGACTTCAGGACGGAAGTAGACACCTCCCTCTCCCTCACCTTTCTGCCTGGGATGGTCGTAATGGTCCCCGTGGACGCATTCAAAGTGAAGAAATGAAAGGCTCAAAGAGCTGATCGCAAAGCTCCTAAGGCACCGAGGCCGAATTCAGACCCACAGCTGTCTGCAGTGTCTCCCAACTGAACTCTTTCCAGCGGGTGACGGCCGCCATGGACGCAGGGGCCAAAGCATCCCTGGGTACGCTGTCTGTGGGTGGCCCTGAACCTGCAAGAGCATACAGAGACGAATGAGACGTAGTTTGTACCTCTAGGAGCTCAAAGTGTCAGTGAGTGCTCCTCCAACTTCGGTACCCCAGTCTCTGCAGAAGACCGAGCATCGCCCCCAGAGCCCCAAGGCCCCACGGCCCCGGGAGGGCTGTGCATTTGCCGTAAGTGAGCCTTTTCTCCGAAGTCTGCGATTCTGGCTCAAAATGGACGTCACCAGAGAGCTTTTTGCCAAAGCTACCATATACATATATATGCATATATATGTTCATCTATATGCATTTATATGTATATGGTGGATTTTCGAAGGAAACCTGCGTGGACCCCTGGTCTACCACAGAAGACAGGCCGCTCCTAGCACATCCACCTCCCCGCAGTGGGGACACCAGGCGTTCCAGAGCCACAATTCAGCATGATCTCTTTTCATCCCAGAGGCCCCGGGGCTCCTTCCTAAGGCCTCGGCTCCTTCCCTCTTTCCGCAGTGGAAATCAGACTTCAGGACGGAAGCAGACACCTCCCTCTCCCTTACCTTTCTGCCTGGGATGGTCGTAATGGTCCCCGTGGACGCATTCAAAATGAAGAAATGAAAGGCTCAGAGAGCTGATCGCAAAGCTCCTAAGGCACGGAGGCGGAATTCAGACCCACAGCTGTCTGCAGTGTCTCCCAACTGAACTCTTTCCAGCGGGTGACGGCCGCCATGGACACAGGGGCCAAAGCATCCCTGGGTACGCTGTCTGTGGGTGGCCCTGAACCCTGCAAGAGCATACAGAGACGAATGAGACGTAGTTTGTACCTCTAGGAGCTCAAAGTGTCAGTGAGTGCTCCTCCAACTTCGCCACCCCAGTACCCGCAGATGACCGAGCATGGCCCACAGAGCCCCAAGGCCCCGGGAGGGCTGTGCATTTGCCGCAAGTGAGCCTTTTCTCGGAAGTCTGCGATTCTGGCTCAAAATGGACGTCACCAGAGAGCTTTTTGCCAAAGCTACCATATACATTTATATGCATATATATGTTCATCTATATGCATATAAATGTATATTGTGGATTTTCGAAGGAAACCTGCGTGGACCCCTGGTCTACCACAGAAGACAGGCCGCTCCTAGCACCTCCACCTGCCCGCAGTGTGGACACCGGGCTTTCCAGAGCCACAATTCAGCATGATCTCTTTTCATCCCAGAGGCCCCAGGGCTCCTTCCTAAGGCCTCGGCTCCTTCCCGCTTTCCGCAGTGGAAATCAGACTTCAGGACGGAAGCAGACACCTCCCTCGCCCTCACCTTTCTGCCTGGGATGGTCGTGATGGTCCCCGTGGACGCATCCAAAATGAAGAAATGAAAGGCTCAGAGAGCTGATCGCAAAGCTCCTAAGGCACGGAGGGCGAATTCAGACCCACAGCTGTCTGCAGTGTCTCCCAGCTGACCTCTTTCCAGCGGGTGACGGCCCCCATGGACGGAGGGGCCAAAGCATCCCTGGCTACGCTGTCTGTGGTGGCCGTGAACCCTGCAAGAGGATACAGAGACGAATGAGACGTAGTTTTTACCTCTAGGAGCTCAAAGTGTCAGTGAGTGCTCCTCCAACTTCGCTACCCCAGTACCCGCAGATGACCGAGCATCGCCCACAGAGCCCCAAGGCCCCGGGAGGGCTGTGCATTTGCCGCAAGTGAGCCTTTTCTCGGAAGTCTGCGATTCTGGCTCGAAATGGACGTCACCAGAGCTTTTTGCCAAAGCTACCATATACATATATATGCATATATATGTTCATCTATATGCATATATATGTATATGGTGGATTTTCGAAGGAAACCTGCGTGGACCCCTGCTCTACCACAGAAGACAGGCCGCTCCTCGCACCTCCACCTCCCCGCAGTGTGGACACCGGGCGTTCCAGAGCCACAATTCAGCATGATCTCTTTTCATCCCAGAGGCCCAGGGCTCCTTCCTAAGGCCTCGGCTCCTTCCCGCTTTCCGCAGTGGAAATCAGACTTCAGGACGGAAGCAGACACCTCCCTCTCCCTAGCCTTTCTGCCTGGGATGGTCGTATGGTCCCCGTGGACGCATTCAAAATGAAGAAATGAAAGGCTCAAAGAGCTGATCGCAAAGCTCCTAAGGCCCGGAGGCCGAATTCAGACCTACAGCTGTCTGCAGTGTCTCCCAACTGAACTCTTTCCAGCGGGTGACGGCCGCCATGGACGCAGGGGCCAAAGCATCCCTGGGTACTCTGTCTGTGGGTGGCCCTGAACCCTGCAAGAGCATACAGAGACGAATGAGACGTAGTTTGTACCTCTAGGAGCTCAAAGTGTCGGTGAGTGCTCCTCCAACTTCGGTACCCCAGTCCCCGCAGATGACCGAGCATCGCCCACAGAGCCCCAAGGCCCCGGGAGGGCTGTGCATTTGCCGCAAGTGAGCCTTTTCTCAGAAGTCTGCGATTCTGGCTCAAAATGGACGTCACCAGAGAGCTTTTTGCCAAAGCTACCATATACATATATGTTCATCTATATGCATATATATGTATATGGTGGATTTTCGAAGGAAACCTGCGTGGACCCCTGGTCTACCACGGAAGAGAGGCCGCTCCTAGCACCTCCACCTCCCCGCAGTGGGGACACCGGGTGTTCCAGAGCCACAATTCCGCATTGTCTCTTTCATCCCAGAGGCCCCGGGGCTCCTTCCTAAGGCCTCGGCTCCTTCCCGCTTTCCGCAGTGGAAATCAGACTTCAGGACAGAAGCAGACACCTCCCTCTCCCTCACCTTTCTGCCTGGGATGGTCGTAATGGTCCCCGTGGACCAAGTCGAATTGATGAAATGAAAGGCTCAAAGAGCTGATCGCAAAGCTCCTAAGGCACGGAGGCCGAATTCAGACCACAGCTGTCTGCAGTGTCTCCCAACTGAACTCTTTCCAGCGGGTGACGGCCGCCATGGACGCAGGGGCCAAAGCATCCCTGGGTACGCTGTCTGTGGGTGGCCCTGAACCCTGCAAGAGCATACAGAGACGAATTGGACGTAGTTTGTACCTCTAGGAGCTCAAAGTGTCAGTGAGTGCTCCTCCAACTTCGTTACCCCAGTACCCGCAGATGACCGAGCATGGCCCACAGAGACCCAAGGCCCGGGAGGGCTGTGCATTTGCCGCAAGTGAGCCTTTTCTCGGAAGTCTGCGATTCTGGCTCGAAATGGACGTCACCAGAGAGCTTTTTGCCAAAGCTACCATATACATATATATGCATATATATGTTCATCTATGTGCATATATATGTATATGGTGGATTTTCGAAGGAAACCTGCGTGGACCCCTGCTCTACCACAGAAGACAGGCCGCTCCTCGCACCTCCACCTCCCCGCAGTCTGGACACCGGGCGTTCCAGAGCCACAATTCAGCATGATCTCTTTTTCATCCCAGAGGCCCCGGGGCTCCTTCCTAAGGCCTCGGCTCCTTCCCGCTTTCCGCAGTGGAAATCAGACTTGAGGACGGAAGCAGACACCTCCCTCGCCCTCACCTTTCTGCCTGGGATGGTCGTGATGGTCCCCGTGGGCGCATTCAAAATGAAGAAATGAAAGGCTCAGAGAGCTGATCGCAAAGCTCCTAAGGCACGGAGGCCGAATTCAGACCCACAGCTGTCTGCAGTGTCTCCCAGCTGAACTCTTTCCAGCAGGTGACGGCCCCCATGGACGGAGGGGCCAAAGCATCCCTGGCTACGCTGTCTGTGGGTGGCCGTGAACCCTGCAAGAGGATACAGAGACGAATGAGACGTAGTTTGTACCTCTAGGAGCTCAAAGTGTCAGTGAGTGCTCCTCCAACTTCAGTACCCCAGTCTCCGCAGAAGACCGAGCATCGCCCACAGAGCCCCAAGGCCCCGGGAGGGCTGTGCATTTGCCGCAAGTGAGCCTTTTCTCGGAAGTCTGCGATTCTGGCTCAAAATGGACGTCACCAGAGAGCTTTTTGCCAAAGCTACCATATACATATATATGCATATATATGTTCATCTGTATGCATATATATGTATATGGTGGATTTTCGAAGGAAACCTGCCTGGACCCCTGCTCTACCACAGAAGACAGGCCGCTCCTCGCACCTCCACCTCCCCGCAGTGTGGACACCGGGCGTTCCAGAGCCACAATTCAGCATGATCTCTTTTCATCCCAGAGGCCCCGGGGCTCCTTCCTAAACCTCGGCTCCTTCCCGCTTTCCGCAGTGGAAATCAGACTTCAGGACGGAAGCAGACACCTCCCTCGCCCTCACCTTTCTGCCTGGGATGGTCGTGATGGTCCCCGTGGACGCATTCAAAATGAAGAAATGAAAGGCTCAGAGCTGATCGCAAAGCTCCTAAGGCACGGAGGCCGAATTCAGACCCACAGCTGTCTGCAGTGTCTCCCAGCTGACCTCTTTCCAGCGGGTGACGGCCCCCATGGACGGAGGGGCCAAAGCATCCCTGGCTACGCTGGCTGTGGGTGGCCCTGAACCCTGCAAGAGGATACAGAGACGAATGAGACGTAGTTTTGTACCTCTAGGAGCTCAAAGTGTCAGTGAGTGCTCCTCCAACTTCGCTACCCCAGTACCCGCAGATGACCGAGCATCGCCCACAGAGCCCCAAGGCCCCGGGAGGGCTGTGCATTTGCCGCAAGTGAGCCTTTTCTCGGAAGTCTGCGATTCTGGCTCGAAATGGACGTCACCAGAGAGCTTTTTGCCAAAACTACCATATACATATATATGCATATATATGTTCATCTATATGCATATATATGTATATGGTGGATTTTTGAAGGAAACCTGCGTGGACCCCTGGTCTACCACCGAGGACAGGCCGCTCCTAGCACCTCCACCTCCCCGCAGTGGGGACACCGGGCGTTTCAGAGCCACAATTCTGCATGATCTCTTTTCATCCCAGAGGCCCGGGGGCTCCTTCCTAAGGCCTCGGCTCCTTCCCGCTTTCCGCAGTGGAAATCAGACTTCAGGGCGGAAGCAGACACCTCCCTCTCCCTCACCTTTCTGCCTGGAATGGTCGTAATGGTCCCCGTGGACGCATTCAAAATGAGGAAATGAAAGGCTCAAACAGCTGATCGCAAAGCTCCTAAGGCACGGAGGCCGAATTCAGACCCACAGCTGTCTGCACTGTCTCCCAACTGAACTCTTTCCAGCGGGTGACGGCCGCCATGGACCCAGGGGCCAAAGCATCCCTGGGTACGCTGTCTGTGGGTGGCCCTGAACCCTGCAAGAGCATACAGAGACGAATGAGACGTAGTTTGTACCTCTAGGATCTCAAAGTGTCAATGAGTGCTCCTCCAACTTCGGTACCCCAGTCCCCGCAGATGACCGAGCATCGCCCACAGAGCCCCAAGGCCCCGGGAGGGCTGTGCATTTGCCGCAAGTGAGCCTTTTCTCGGAAGTCTGCGGTTCTGGCTCAAAATGGACGTCACCAGAGAGCTTTTTGCCAAAGCTACCATATACATATATATGCATATATATGTTCATCTATATGCATATATATGTATATGGTGGATTTTCGAAGGAAACCTGCGTGGACCCCTGGTCTAACAAAGAAGACAGGCCGCTCCTAGCACCTCCACCTCCCCGCAGTGGGGACACCGGGCGTTCCAGAGCCACAATTCAGCATGATCTCTTTTCATCCCAGAGGCCCCTGGGCTCCTTCCTAAGGCCTCGGCTCCTTCCCGCTTTCCGCAGTGGAAATCCGACTTCAGGACGGAAACAGACACCTCCCTCTCCCTCACCTTTCTGCCTGGGATGGTCGTAATGGTCCCTGTGGACGCATTCAAAATGAAGAAATGAAAGGCTCAAAGAGCTGATCGCAAAGCTCCTAAGGCACGGATGCCGAATTCAGACCCACAGCTGTCTGCAGTGTCTCCCAACTGAACTCTTTCCAGCGGGTGACGGCCGCCATGGACGCAGGGGCCAAAGCATCCCTGGGTACGCTGTCTGTGGGTGGCCCTGAACCCTGCAAGAGCATGCAGAGACGAATGAGACGTAGTTTGTACCTCTAGGAGCTCAAAGTGTCAGTGAGTGCTCCTCCAACTTCGGTACCCCAGTCTCCGCAGAAGACCGAGCATCGCCCACAGAGCCCCAAGGCCCCGGAAGGGCTGTGCATTTGCCGCAAGTGAGCCTTTTCTCGGAAGTCTGCGATTCTGGCTCGAAATGGACGTCACCAAAGAGCTTTTTGCCAAAGCTACCATATACATATATATGCATATATATGTTCATCTATATGCATATATATGTATATGGTGGA
This sequence comes from Pteropus medius, assembly GCF_902729225.1. Classification (NCBI taxonomy): domain Eukaryota; kingdom Metazoa; phylum Chordata; class Mammalia; order Chiroptera; family Pteropodidae; genus Pteropus; species Pteropus medius. Next base: position 54,081 of record NW_024341442.1, on the reverse strand, counting down.
TTTTCGAAGGAAACCTACGTGGACCCCTGGTCTACCACAGAAGACAGGCCGCTCCTAGCACCTCCACCTCCCCGCAGTGGGGATACCGGGCGTTCCATAGCCACAATTCAGCATGATCTCTTTTCATCCCAGAGGCCCCAGGGCTCCTTCCTAAGGCCTCGGCTCCTTCCCGCTTTCCGCAGTGGAAATCAGACTTCAGGACGGAAGCAGACACCTCCCTCTCCCTCACCTTTCAGCCTGGGATGGTCGTAATGGTCCCCATGGACGCATTCAAAATGAAGAAATGAAAGGCTCAAAGAGCTGATCGCAAAGCTTCTAAGGCACGGAGGCCGAATTCAGACCCACAGCTGTCTGCAGTGTCTCCCAACTGAACTCTTTCCAGCGGGTGACGGCCGCCATGGACGCAGGGGCCAAAGCATCCCTGGGTACGCTGTCTGTGGGTGGCCCTGAACCCTTCAAGAGCATACAGAGATGAATGAGACGTAGTTTGTACCTCTAGGAGCTCAAAGTGTCAGTGAGTGCTCCTCCAACTTCGGTACCCCAGTCTCCGCAGAAGACCGAGCATCGCCCACAGGGCCCCAAGGCCCCGGGAGGGCTGTGCATTTGCCGCAAGTGAGCCTTTTCTCGGAAGTCTGCGATTCTGGCTCAAAATGGACGTCACCAGAGAGCTTATTGCCAAAGCTACCATATACACATATATGCATATATATGTTCATCTATATGCATATATGTGTATATGGTGGATTTTCGAAGGAAACCTGCGTGGACCCCTGGTCTACCACAGAAGACAGGCAGCTCCTATCTCATCCTCCTCCCCGCAGTGGGGACACCGGGCGTTCAGAGCCACAATTCCGCATGATCTCTTTTCATCCCAGAGGCCCCGGGGCTCCTTCCTAAGGCCTCGGCTCCTTCCCGCTTTCCGCAGTGGAAATCAGACTTCAGGACGGAAGCAGGCACCTCCCTCTCCCTCACCTTTCTGCCTGGGATGGTCGTAATGGTCCCCGTGGACGCATTCAAAAGGAAGAAATGAAAGGCTCAAAGAGCTGATCGCAAAGCTCCTAAGCCACGGAGGCCGAATTCAGACCCACAGCTGTCTGCAGTGTCTCCCAACTGAACTCTTTCCAGCGGGTGACAGCCGCCATGGACGCAGGGGCCAAAGCATCCCTGGGTACGCTGTCTGTGGGTGGCCCTGAACCCTGCAAGAGCATACAGAGACGAATGAGACGATAGTTTGTACCTCTAGGAGCTCAAAGTGTCAGTGAGTGCTCCTCCAACTTCGGTACCCCAGTCTCCGCAGAAGACCGAGCATCGCCCACGGAGCCCCAAGGCCCCGGGAGGGCTGTGCATTTGCCGCAAGTGAGCCTTTCTCGGAAGTCTGCGATTCTGGCTCGAAATGGACGTCACCAGAGAGCTTTTTGCCAAAGCTACCATATACATATATATGCATATATATGTTCATCTATATGCATATATATGTATATGGTGGATTTTCGAAGGAAACCTGCGTGGACGCCTGGTCTACCACAGAAGACGGGCCGCTCCTAGCACCTCCACCTCCCCGCAGTGTGGACACCGGGCGTTCCAGAGCCACAATTCAGCATGATCTGTTTTCATCCCAGAGGCCCCGGGGCTCCTTCCTAAGGCCTCGGCTCCTTCCCGCTTTCCGCAGTGGAAATCAGACTTCAGGACGGAAGCAGACACCTCCCTCTCCCTCACCTTTCTGCCCGGGATGGTCGTAATGGTCCCCCTGGACGCATTCAAAATGAAGAAATGAAAGGCTCAAAGAGCTGATCGCAAAACTCCTAAGGCACGGAGGCCGAATTCAGACCCACAGCTGTCTGCAGTGTCTCCCAACTGAACTCTTTCCAGCGGGTGACGGCCGCCATGGACGCAGGGTCAAAGCATCCCTTGGTACGCTGTGTGTGGGTGGCCCTGAACCCTGCAAGAGGATACAGAGACGAATGAGACGTAGTTTGTACCTCTAGGAGCTCAAAGTGTCAGTGAGTGCTCCTCCAACTCGGTACCCCAGTCTCCGCAGAAGACCGAGCATCGCCCACAGAGCCCCAAGGCCCCGGGAGGGCTGTGCATTTGCCGCAAGTGAGCCTTTTCTCGGAAGTCTGCGATTCTGGCTCAAAATGGACGTCGCCAGAGAGCTTTTTGCCAAAGCTACCATATACATATATATGCATATATATGTTCATCTATATGCATACATATGTATATGGTGGATTTCCGAAGGAAACCTGCGTGGACCCCTGGTCTACCACAGAAGACAGGCCGCTCCTAGCACCTCCACCTCCCGCAGTGGGGACACCGGGCGTTCCAGAGCCACAATTCAGCATGATCTCTTTTCATCCCAGAGGCCCCGGGGCTCCTTCCTAAGGCCTCGGCTCCTTCCCGCTTTCCGCAGTGGAATCAGACTTCAGGACGGAAGCAGACACCTCCCTCGCCCTCACCTTTCTGCCTGGGATGGTCGTGATGGTCCCCGTGGACGCATTCTAAATGAAGAATGAAAGGCTCAGAGAGCTGATCGCAAAGCTCCTAAGGCACGGAGGCCGAATTCAGACCCACAGCTGTCTGCAGTGCCTCCCAACTGAAGTCTGCCCACCGGGTGACGGCCGCCATGGACGGAGGGGCCAAAGCATCCCTGGGTACGCTGTCTGTGGGTGGCCCTGAACCCTGCAAGAGGATACAGAGACGAATGAGACGTAGTTTGTACCTCTAGGAGCTCAAAGTGTCAGTGAGTGCTCCTCCAACCTCGGTACCCCAGTACCCGCAGATGACCGAGCATCGCCCACAGAGCCCAAGGCCCCGGGAGCGCTGTGCATTGGCCGCAAGTGAGCCTTTTCTCGGAAGTCTGCGATTCTGGCTCAAAATGCCCGTCTGTAGAGAGCTTTTTGCCAGAGCTCCCATAGATATATCTATATCTATATCTTTATGTGTATCTATAGATATCTCTATATCTATCTATCTATCCATCTATCTATCTAACTATCTATCTATCTATCTATCTATCTCTCTATGTATCTATGGATTTCTCTCTCTCTTTCTATATATATATTTATATATATATGGTGATTTTTATAACAAAAGGCTGTGTTTTCCTTAGACATTTGAGATCAGACAGGCCGCTCCTAGCACCTCCACCTCCCCGCAGTGTGGACACCGGGCGCTCCAGAGCCACAATTCAGCATGATCTCTTTTCATCCCAGAGGCCCCGGGGCTCCTTCCTAAGGCCTCTGCTCCTTCCTGCTTTCCGCATTGGAAATCAGACTTCAGGACGGAAGCAGACACCTCCCTCTCCCTCACCTTTCTGCCTGGGATGGTCGTAATGGTCCCCGGGGACGCATTCAAATGAAGAAATCAAAGGCTCAAAGAGCTCATCGCAAAGCTCCTGAGGCACGGAGGCCGAATTCAGACCCACAGCTGTCTGCAGTGTCTTCCACCTGAACTCTTTCCAGCGGGTGACGGCCGCCATGACGGAGGGCCAAAGCATCCCCGGGTACGCTGTCTGTGGGCGGCCCTGACCCCTGCAAGAGGATGCAGAGATGAATGACACGTAGTTTGTACCTCTAGGAGCTCAAAGTGTCAGTGAGTGCTCCTCCAACTTCGCCACCCCAGTACCCGCAGATGACCGGGCATGGCCCACAGAGCCCCAAGGCCCCGGGAGGGCTGTGCATTTGCCGCAAGTGAACCTTTTCTCGGAAGTATGCGATTCTGGCTCAAAATGGACGTCACCAGAGAGCTTTTCGACAAAGCTACCTTATACATATAGATGCATATATATATTCATCTATATGCATATATATGTATATGGTGGATTTTCGAAGGAAACCTGCGTGGACCCCTGGTCTACCACAGAAGACAGGCCGCTCCTAGCACCTCCACCTTCCCGCAGTGTGGACACCGGGCGTTCCAGAGACACAATTCAGCATGATCTCTTTATATCCCTGAGGCCCCGGGGCTCCTTCCTCAGGCCTCGGCTCCTTCCCGCTTTCCGCAGTGGAAATCAGACTTCAGGACGGAAGCAGACACCTCCCTCTCCCTCACCTTTCTGCCTCGGATGGTCGTAATGGTCCCCGTGGACGCATTCAAAATGAAGAAATGAAAGGCTCAAAGAGCTGATCGCAAGCTCCTAAGGCACGGAGGCCGAATTCAGACCCACAGCTGTCTGCAGTGTCTCCCAACTGAACTCTTTCCAGCGGGTGACGGCCGCCATGGACGGAGGGGCCAAAGCATCCCCGGCTACGCTGTCTGTGGGCGGCCCTGACCCCTGCAAGAGGATGCAGAGACGAATGACACGTAGTTTGTACCTCTAGGAGCTCAAAGTGTCAGTGAGTGCCCCTCCAACTTCGCCACCCCAGTACCAGCAGATGACCGGGCATGGCCCACAGAGCCCCAAGGCCCCGGGAGGGCTGTGCATTTGCCGCAAGTGAGCCTTTTCTCGGAAGTCTGCGATTCTGGCTCAAAATGACGTCACCAGAGAGCTTTTTGCCAAAGCTACCATATACATATATATGCATATATATGTTCATCTATATGCATATATATGTATATGGTGGATTTTCGAAGGAAACCTGCGTGGACCCCTGGTCTACCACAGAAGACAGGCCGCTGCTAGCACCTCCACCTCCCCGCAGTGTGGACACCGGGCGGTCCAGAGCCACAATTCAGCATGATCTCTTTTTATCCCTGAGGCCCCGGGGCTCCTTCCTCAGGCCTCGGCTCCTTCCCGCTTTCTGCAGTGGAAATCAGACTTCAGGACGGAAGCAGACACCTCCCTCTCCCTCACCTTTCTGCCTGGGATGGTCGTAATGGTCCCCGTGGACGCATTCAAAATGAAGAAATGAAAGGCCAAAGAGCTGATCGCAAAGCTCCTAAGGCACGGAGGCCGAATTCAGACCCACAGCTGTCTGCAGTGTCTCCCAACTGAACTCTTTCCAGCGGGTGACGGCCGCCATGGACGGAGGGGCCAAAGCATCCCAGGGTACGCTGTCTGTGGCGGCCCTGAACCCTGCAAGAGGATGCAGAGACGAATGACACGTAGTTTGTACCTCTAGGAGCTCAAAATGTCAGTGAGTGCTCCTCCAACTTCGCCACCCCAGTACCCGCAGATGACCGGGCATGGCCCACAGAGCCCCAAGGCCCCGGGAGGGCTGTGCATTTGCCGCAAGTGAGCCTTTTCTCGGAAGTCTGCGATTCTGGCTCAAAATGGACGTCACCAGAGAGCTTTTCGCCAAAGCTACCATATACATATATATGCATATATATTCATCTATATGCATATATATGTATATGGTGGATTTTCGAAGGAAACCTGCGTGGACCCCTGGTCTACCACAGAAGACAGGCGGCTCCTAGCACCTCCACCTCCCCGCAGTGTGGACACCGGGCGTTCCAGAGCCACAATTCAGCATGATCTCTTTTCATCCCAGAGGCCCCGGGGCTCCTTCCTCACGCCCGGCTCCTTCCCGCTTTCCGCAGTGGAAATCAGACTTCAGGACGGATGCAGACATCTCCCTCTCCCTCACCTTTCTGCCTGGGATGGTCGTAATGGTCCCCGGGGACGCATTCAAAATGAAGAAATGAAAGGCTCAAAGAGCTGATCGCAAAGCTCCTAAGGCACGGAGGCCGAATTCAGACCCACAGCTGTCTGCAGTGTCTCCCAAATGAACTCTTTCCAGCGGGTGACGGCCGCCATGGACGGAGGGGCCAAAGCATCCCCGGGCACGCTGTCTGTGGGCGGCCCTGACCGCTGCAAGAGGATGCAGAGACGAATGACACGTAGTTTGTACCTCTAGGAGCTCAAAGTGTCAGTGAGTGCTCCTCCAACTTCGCCACCCCAGTACCCGCTGATGACCGGGCATGGCCCACTGAGCCCCAAGGCCCCGGGAGGGCTGTGCATTTGCCGCAAGTGAGCCTTTTCTCGGAAGTCTGCGATTCTGGCTCAAAATGGACGTCACCAGAGAGCTTTTCGCCAAAGTTACCATATACATATATATGCATATATATATTCATCTATATGCATATATATGTATATGGTGGATTTTCGAAGGAAACCTGCGTGGACCCCTGGTCTACCACAGAAGACAGACCGCCGCTAGCACCTCAACCTCCCCGCAGTGTGGACACCGGGCGTTCCAGAGCCACAATTCAGCATGATCTCTTTTCATCCCGGAGGCCCCGGGGCTCCTTCCTCAGGCCTCGGCTCCTTCCCGCTTTCCGCAGTGGAAATCAGACTTCAGGACGGAAGCAGACACCTCCCTTTCCCTCACCTTTCAGCCTGGGATGGTTGTAATGGTCCCCGTGGACGCATTCAAAATGAAGAAATGAAAGGCTCAAAGAGCTGATCGCAAAGCTCCTAAGGCACTGAGGCCGAATTCAGACCCACAGCTGTCTGCAGTGTCTCCCAACTGAACTCTTTCCAGCGGGTGACGGCCGCCATGACGGAGGGCCAAAGCATCCCCGGGTACACTGTCTGTGGGCGGCCCTGACAACTGCAAGAGGATGCAGAGAGGAATGACACGTAGTTTGTACCTCTAGGAGCTCAAAGTGTCAGTGAGTGCTCCTCCAACTTCGCCACCCCAGTACCCGCAGATGACCGGGCATGGCCCACAGAGCCCCAAGGCCCCGGGAGTGCTGTGCATTTGCCGCAAGTGAGCCTTTTCTCGGAAGTTTGCGATTCTGGCTCAAAATGGACGTCACCAGAGAGCTTTTCGCCAAAGCTACCATATACATATAGATGCATATATATATTCATCTATATGCATCTATATGTATATGGTGGAATTTCGAAGGAAACCTGCATGGACCCCTGGTCTACTACAGAAGACAGGCCGCTGCTAGCACCTCCACCTCCCCGCAGTGTGGACACCGGGCGCTCCAGAGCCACAATTCAGCATGATCTCTTTTTATCCCTGAGGCCCCGGGGCTCCTTCCTCAGGCCTCGGCTCCTTCCCGCTTTCCGCAGTGGAAATCAGACTTCAGGACGGAAGCAGACACCTCCCTCTCCCTCACCTTTCGGCCTGGGATGGTCGTAATTGTCCCCGTGGACGCATTCAAAATGAAGAAATGAAAGGCTCAAAGAGCTGATCGCAAAGCTCCTAAGGCACGGAGGCCGAATTCAGATCCACAGCTGTCTGCAGTGTCTCCCAACAGAACTCTTTCCAGCGAGTGACGGACGCCATGGACGGAGGGGCCAAAGCATCCCCGGGTACGCTGTCTGTGGGCGGCCCTGACCCCTGCAAGGGGATGCAGAGACGAATGACACGTAGTTTGTACCTCTAGGAGCTCAAAGTGTCAGTGAGTGCTCCTCCAACTTCGCCACCCCAGTACCCGCAGATGACCGGGCATGGCCCACAGAGCCCCAAGGCCCCGGGAGGGCTGTGCATTTGCTGCAAGTGAGCATTTTCTCGGAAGTCTGCGATTCTGGCTCAAAATGGACGTCACCAGAGAGCTTTCCGCCAAAGCTACCATATACATATATATGCATATATATATTCATATATATGTATATGGTGGATTTTCGAAGGAAACCTGCGTGGACCCCTGGTCTAGCACAGAAGACAGGCCGCTGCTAGCACTTCCACCTCCCCGCAGTGTGGACACCGGGCGTTCCAGAGGCCACAATTCAGCATGATCTCTTTTCATCCCAGAGGCCCCGGGGCTCCTTCCTAAGGCCTCGGCTCCTTCCCGCTTTCCGCAGTGGAAATCAGACTTCAGGACGGAAGCAGACACCTCCCTCTCCCTCACCTTTCTGCCTGGGATGGTCGTAATGGTCCCGTGGACGCATTCAAAATGAAGAAATGAAAGGCTCAAAGAGCTGATCGCAAAGCTCCTAAGGCACGGAGGCCGAATTCAGACCCACAGCTGTCTGCAGTGTCTCCCAACTGAACTCTTTCCAGCGGGTGACGGCCGCCATGGACGGAGGGGCCAAAGCATCCCTGGGTACTCTGTCTGTGGGCGGCCCTGAACTCCGCAGAAGGATACAGAGAGGAATTATACCCATTTTCTGCCTCACGGAGCTTAATTGGACCCTGAAAGCTTGTCAAAAGTATAGACCCACTACACGCAGAGGACTGAACAATGCCCACAAAGCCCCAGGGCCTCACAAGCCTGTGTATTTGCTGCAAGGGTGCAATTTCTCAAAAGTCTACACTTTGGGCTCGAAACGGACGTGAACTGAGTGCTTAATGCCAGAGGTACCATATATATATGTGCCTATGTATATATGAATATATATAGGCACATATATATATTAAAATTCATATATATATATGAAATTCAGAAAAGTGTGTCTCATATACGTGATCACACAGCTAATAAGTCACCGAGTCACATACAGCCCAACAGGTTTCTGAAGTTTACCAAACTGACCTCTTTCTTCCAGGGGCAGGATGCTATTTTGGCTTCCTCCTCCACAAGGATGGAGGGGCAAATGGGACGATGAAGGGCGGCCCAAAGATTCGCTGGGCACACAGCTGTGGGTGGCCTTGATATCTGCAGAAGGATACAGAGAGGAATTAGACCCATTTTCTGTCCCAAGGAGCTCAATGGTACCCTGAGAGCTTGTCAAACGTATGTACCCACTACCCTCAGAGGACTGAACATTGCCCACAAAGCCCCAGGGCCTGACAAGCCTGTGTATTTGTCGAAAGTGAGCAATTTCTCAAAAGTCTCCACTTTTGGCTCAAAATGGACGTGTACTGAGTGCTTAATGCCAGAGCTACCATGTATATATATGTGCATATATATATATGCATATATATGCACATATATATATGGTGGATTTTAGGAAAAAAGGCTATGTTGCCCTCAGGTCTTTAGGGAAGGCAACCTGTTCCAAGCACATCCGCCTTCCCGGATTGGGGACACAGGGTTTCCCAGAGCCACAATGAGACAGTGTCCCAGCTCATCAGATAGGCACCGGGGCTCAGACTTGGGGCCTCTCTTCCTTCCTGCTTTTTCAATTTGATATCAGAGCTCTGGACTGGAGCAGACACGTCCCTGTCCTTCACCTTTCTGCCTGGGCTGCTCGTCATGGTTCCTGTATACTCATTCAAAATTCAGAAAACTGAGTCTCATGCACATGATCACACATCTAGTAAGAGACAGAGTCACATACAGCCCAACAGGTGTCTGAAGTTGGCCAAACTGACCTCTTTCTACCAGGGGAAGGATGCCATTTAGGCTTCCTCCTCGACAAGGATGGAGGGGCACATGGGACGATGGAAGGGCGGCCCAAAGCATCGCTGGGCACACTGCCTGTGGGTGGCCCTGAAGTCTACAGGAGGATACAGAGAGGAATTAGACCCATTTTCTGTCCCAAGTGCTCAATGGGACCCTGAGAGCTTGTCAAACGTATTGACCCACTACCCGCAGAGGACTGAACAAGGCCACAAAGCCCCAGGGCCTGACAAGCCTGTGTATGTGCCGCAAGTGAGCAATTTCTCTAAAGTCTGTACTTTGGGCTCAAAATGGACGTGAACTGAGTGGTTAATGCCAGAGCTACCATACATATGTGTGCATATATATATATATATATGAATATATATGCACATATATATATGGTGGAATTTTAGGAAAAAGGCTGTGTTGCCTTCAGGTCTTTAGGGAAGGCAGGCCACTTCAAGCACATCCGCCTTCCCGGATTGTGGACACAGGGGGTCCCAGAGCCACAATGATGCAGTGTCCCAGCTCATCCAAGAAGCCCCAGGGCTCCATGCTGGGGCCTCTCTTCCTTCCTGCTTTTTCAATTTGATATGAGAGCTCTGGACTGGAGCAGACACCTCCCTCTCCTTCACCGTTCTGCCTGGCCTGCTCGTCATGTTTCCTGTACACTCATTCAAAATTCAGAAAACTGAGTCTCATGCACATGATTACACATCTAGTAAGAGAAAGAGTCACATACAGCCCAACAGGTGTCTGAATTTGCCAATCTGACCTCTTTCTACAAGGCGAAGGATGCCATTTTGGATTCCTCCTCCACAAGGATGGAAGGGCACCTGGGACGATGGAAGGGCGGTCCAAAGCATCGCTGGGCACACTGCCTGTGGGTGTCCCTGAAGTCTGCACATGGATAAAGACAGGAATTAGACCCATTTTCTGACCCAAGGAGCTCAATGGGACCCTGAGAGCATGTCAAACGTATGTACCCACTACCCGCAGTAGACTGAACAATGCCCACAAAGCCCCGGGGCCTGATAAGCCTGTGTATTTGCCGCAAGTGAGGAATTTCTCAAAAGTCTGCACTTTGGCCTCAAAATGGACGTGAACTGAGTGCTGAAAGTCAGAGGTACCATATATAAATATATATGCATATATATGCATATTTATATGCGCATATATAAATGGGAGATTTTTTAAGAAAAAAAGCTCTGTTGCTTTCAGCTCTTTAAGGAAAGCAGGCCATTCCAAGCACATCCGTCGTCAGGGAGAGTGGACACTGTGGGTCCGAGAGCCACTATGAGACAGTGTCCCAGCTCATCCAACAGCCCCGGGGTTCCATGCTGGGTCCTCTCTTCCTTCCTGTTTTTCAAATGTGACGTCAGAGCTCTGGACTGGATCAGACACCTCCCTGTCCTTCACCTCCCTGTCCTTCTCCAGGAACCATTTTGGCTTCCTCTTCTACAAGGTTAGACGGGAACATGGGACAATGGAATGGTCGCCCAAAGAATCGCTGGTCACACTGACTGTGGGTGGCCCTGAAGTCTACAGAAGGATACAGAGAGGAATTAGACACATTTTCTGTCCCAAGGAGCTCAATGGTTCCCTGAGAGCTTATCAAACGTATTGACCCACTACCCGCAGAGGACTGAACATTGACCACAAAGCCCCAGGGCCTGACAAGCCTGTGTATTTGCCGAAAGTAAGAAATTTCTCAAAAGTCCCCACTTTTGGCTCAAAATGGACGTGAACTGAGGGCTTAATGCCAGAGCTACCATATATATATGTGCATATATATGTATATATATATATATATGTATATATATGCACATATATATATGGTGGATTTTAGGAAAAAAGGCTGTATTGCCCTCAGGTCTTTAGGGAAGTCAACCTGTTCCAAGCACATCCGTCTTCCCGGATTGGGGACACAGGGTTTCCCAGAGCCACAATGAGACAGTGTCCCAGCTCATCAGATAGGCACCGGGGCTCAGTCCTGGGGCCTCTCTTCCTTCCTGCTTTTTCAATTTGATATCAGAGCTCTGGAATGGAGCAGACACGTCCCTGTCCTTCACCTTTCTGTCTGGGCTGCTCGTCTTGGTTCCTGTATACTCATTCAAAATTCAGAAAACTGAGTCTCATGCACATGATCACACAGCTAAGAAGAGATAGAGTCACATACAGCCCAACAAGGGTCTGAAGTTTGCCAAACTGACCTCTTTCTACCAGGCGAAGGATACCATTTTGGCTTCCTCTTCTACAAGGTTGGACGGGAACATGGGACGATGGAATGGTGGCCCAAAGCAGCGCTGGTCACACTGACTGTGGGTGGCCCTGAAGTCTACAGAAGGATACACAGTGGAATTAGACCCATTTTCTGTCCCAAGGAGCTCAATGGGACCCTGAGAGCTTGTCAAACGTATGTACTCACTTCCCGCAGAGGACTGAACAAGGCCACAAAGCCCCAGGGCCTGACAACCCTGTGTATGTGCCGCAAGTGAGCAATTTCTCAAAAGTCTGTACTTTGGGCTCAAAATGGACATGAACTCAGTGGTTAATGCCAGAACTACCATACGTATATGTGCATATATATGAATATATATGTTCATATATATGAATATATGTGTGCATATATATAAATATATGTGCATATATATATCTATATATATATGCACATATATATATGGTGGATTTTTAGGAAAAAAGGCTGTGTTGCCCTCAGGTCTTTAGGGAAGGCAGGCCGTTGCAAGCACATCCACCTTCCCGGATTGTGGATTCAGGGGTTCCCATAGACACAATGAGACAGTGTCCCAGCTCATCAAAGAGGCATGGGGCTCCGTCCTGGGACCTCTCTTCCTTCCTGCTTCTTCAATTTGATATCAGAGCTCTGGACTGGAGCAGACACCTCCCTGTCCTTCACCTTTCTACCTGGGCTGCTCGTCATGGTTTCTGTACACGCATTCAAAATTCAGAAAAGTGATTCTCATACACGTGATCACACAGCTAATAAGTGACACAGTCACATACAGCCCAACAGGTGTCTGAAGTTTGCCAAACTGACCTCTTTCTACCAGGGGAAGGATGCCATTTTGGCTTCCTCGTCGACAAGTATGGAGGGGCACATGGGACGATGGAAGGGCGGCCCAAAGCATCGCTGGGAACACTGCCTGTGGGTGGCCCTGAAGTCTACAGGAGGATACAGAGAGGAATTAGACCCATTTTCTGTCCCAAGGTGCTCAATGGGACCCTGAGAGCTTGTCAAACGTATTGACCCACTACCCGCAGAGGACTGAACAAGGCCACAAAGCCCCAGGGCCTGACAAGCCTGTGTATGTTCCGCAAGTGAGCAATTTCTCAAAAGTCTGTACTTTGCGCTCAAAATGGACGTGAACTGAGTGGTTAATGCCAGAGCTACCATACATATATGTGCATATATATGAATATATATGCACATATATATATGGTGGAATTTTAGGAAAAAGGCTGTGTTGCCTTCAGGTCTTTAGGGAAGGCAGGCCACTTCAAGCACATCCGCCTTCCCGGATTGTGGACACAGGGGGTTCCAGAGCCACAAAGAGGCAGTGTCCCAGCTCATCCAAGAAGCCCCAGGGCTCCGTGCTTGGGCCTCTCTTCCTTCCTGCTTTCTCATGTGATATCAGAGCTCTGGACTGGAACAGACACCTCCGTCTCCTTCACCTTTCTGCCTGGGCTGCTCGTCATGTTTCCTGTACACTCATTCAAAATTCAGAAAACTGAGTCTCATACACGTGATCACACAGCTAATAAGTGACAGAGTCACATAAAGCCAACAGGTGTCTGAGGTTTGCCAAACTGACCTCTATCTACCAGGGGAAGGATGCCATTTTGGCTTCCTCCTCGACAAAGATGGAGGGGCACATGGGACGATGGAAGGGCGGCCCAAAGCATCGCTGGGCACACTGCCTGTGGGTGGCCCTGAAGTCTACAGAAGGATACAGAGAGGAATTAGACACATTTTCTGTCCCAAGGAGCTCAATGGTACCCTGAGAGCTTGTCAAACGTATGTACCCACTACCCTCAGAGGATTGAACATTGCCCACAAAGCCCCAGGGCCTGACAACCCTGTGTATTTGTCGAAAGTGAGCAATTTCTCAAAAGTCTCCACTTTTGGCTCAAAATGGACGTGTACTGAGTGCTTAATGCCAGAGCTACCATGTATATATATGTGCATATATATATATGCATATATATGCACATATATATATGGTGGATTTTAGGAAAAAAGGCTATGTTGCCCTCAGGTCTTTAGGGAAGGCAACCTGTTCCAAGCACATCCGCCTTCCCGGATTGGGGACACAGGGTTTCCCAGAGCCACAATGAGACAGTGTCCCAGCTCATCAGATAGGCACCGGGGCTCAGACTTGGGGCCTCTCTTCCTTCCTGCTTTTTCAATTTGATATCAGAGCTCTGGACTGGAGCAGACACGTCCCTGTCCTTCACCTTTCTGCCTGGGCTGCTCGTCATGGTTCCTGTATACTCATTCAAAATTCAGAAAACTGAGTCTCATGCACATGATCACACATCTAGTAAGAGACAGAGTCACATACAGCCCAACAGGTGTCTGACTTTGCGAAACTGACCTCTTTCTACAAGGCGAAGGATGCCATTTTGGCTTCCTCCTCCACAAGGATGGAAGGGCACCTGGGACGATGGAAGGGCGGTCCAAAGCATCGCTGGGCACACTGCCTGTGGGTGTCCCTGAAGTCTGCACATGGATAAAGACAGGAATTAGACCCATTTTCTGTCCCAAGGAGCTCAATGGGACGCTGAGAGCATGTCAAACGTATGTACCCACTACCCGCAGTACACTGAACAATGCCCACAAAGCCCTGGGGCCTGATAAGCCTGTGTATTTGCCGCAAGTGAGGAATTTCTCAAAAGTCTGCACTTTGGCCTCAAAATGGACGTGAACTGAGTGCTGAAAGCCAGAGGTTCCCTATATAAATATATATACATATATATGCATATATATATATGCACATATATAAAAGGGAGATTTTTTAAGAAAAAAAGCTCTGTTGCTTTCAGCTCTTTAAGGAAAGCAGGCCGTTCCAAGCACATCCGTCGTCAGGGAGAGTGGACACTGTGGGTCCGAGAGCCACTATGAGACAGTGTCCCAGCTCATCCAACAGGCCCCGGGGTTCCGTGCTGGGGCCTCTCTTCCTTCCTGTTTTTCAAATGTGACATCAGAGCTCTGGACTGGATCAGACACCTCCCTGTCCTTCACCTCCCTGTCCTTCACCAGGAACCATTTTGGCTTCCTCTTCTACAAGGTTGGACGGGAACATGGGACAATGGAATGGTCGCCCAAAGAATCGCTGGTCACACTGACTGTGGGTGGCCCTGAAGTCTACAGAAGTATACACAAGGGAATTAGACCAATTTTCTGTCCCAAGGAGCTCAATGGTTGCCTGAGAGCTTGTCAAACATATGTACCCACTACCCGCAGAGGACTGAACAAGGCCACAAAGCCCCAGGGCCTGAAAAGCCTGTGTATGTGCCGCAAGTGAGCAATTTCTCAAAGGTCTCTACTTTGGGCGCAAAATGGACATGAACTGAGTGGTTAATGCCAGAACTACCATACATATATGTGCATATATATGAATATATATGTGCATATATATGAATATATGTGCATATATGTGCATATATATGAATATATGTGCATATATATATCTATATATATATGCGCATATATATATGGTGGATTTTTAGGAAAAAAGGCTGTGTTGCCCTCGGGTCTTTAGGGAAGGCAGGTCGTTGCACGCACATCCGCCTTCCCGGATTGTGGACTCAGGGGTTCCCATAGACACAATGAGACAGTGTCCCAGCTCATCAAAGAGGCATGGGGCTCCGTCCTGGGGCCTCTGTTCCTTCCTGCTTCTTCAATTTGTAATCAGAGCTCTGGACTGGAGCAGACACCTCCCTGTCCTTCACCTTTCTACCTGGGCTGCTCGTCATGGTTTCTGTACACTCCTTCAAAATTCAGAAAAGTGAGTCTCATACACGTGATCACACAGCCAATAAGTGACAGAGTCACATACAGCCCAACAGGTGTCTGAAGTTTGCCAAACTGACCTCTTTCTACCAGGGGAAGGATGCCATTTAGGCTTCCTCCTCGACAAGGATGGAGGGGCACATGGGACGATGGAAGGGCGGCCCAAACCATCGCTGGGCACACTGCCTGTGGGTGGCCCTGAAGTCTACAGGAGGATACAGAGAGGAATTAGACCCATTTTCTGTCCCAAGTGCTCAATGGTACCCTGAGAGCTTGTCAAACGTATTGACCCACTACCCGCAGAGGACTGAACAAGGCCACAAAGCCCCAGGGCCTGACAAGCCTGTGTATGTGCCGCAAGTGAGCAATTTCTCTAAAGTCTGTACTTTGCGCTCAAAATGGACGTGAACTGAGTGGTTAATGCCAGAGCTACCACACATATATGTGCATATATATATATATGAATATATATGCACATATATATATGGTGGAATTTTAGGAAAAAGGCTGTGTTGCCTTCAGGTCTTTAGGGAAGGCAGGCCACTTCAAGCACATCCGCCTTCCCGGATTGTGGACACAGGGGGTCCCAGAGCCACAATGATGAGTGTCCCAGCTCATCCAAGAAGCCCCAGGGCTCCATGCTGGGGCCTCTCTTCCTTCCTGCTTTTTCAATTTGATATGAGAGCTCTGGACTGGAGCAGACACCTCCCTCTCCTTCACCGTTCTGCCTGGACTGCTCGTCATTTTTCCTGTACATTCATTCAAAATTCAGAAAACTGAGTCTCATGCACATGATTACACATCTAGTAAGAGAAAGAGTCACATACAGCTCAACAGGTGTCTGAATTTGCCAATCTGACCTCTTTCTACAAGGCGAAGGATGCCATTTTGGATTCCTCCTCCACAAGGATGGAAGGGCACCTGGGACGATGGAAGGGCGGTCCAAAGCATCGCTGGGCACACTGCCTGTGGGTGTCCCTGAAGTCTGCACATGGATAAAGACAGGAATTAGACCCATTTTCTGACCCAAGGAGCTCAATGGGACCCTGAGAGCATGTCAAACGTATGTACCCACTACCCGCAGTAGACTGAACAATGCCCACAAAGCCCCGGGGCCTGATAAGCCTGTGTATTTGCCGCAAGTGAGGAATTTCTCAAAAGTCTGCACTTTTGCCTCAAAATGGACGTGAACTGATTGCTGAAAGTCAGAGGTACCATATATAAATATATATGCATATATATGCATATTTATATGCGCATATATAAATGGGAGATTTTTTAAGAAAAAAAGCTCTGTTGCTTTCAGCTCTTTAAGGAAAGCAGGCCATTCCAAGCACATCCGTCGTCAGGGAGAGTGGACACTGTGGGTCCGAGAGCCACTATGAGACAGTGTCCCAGCTCATCCAACAGCCCCGGGGTTCCGTGCTGGGTCCTCTCTTCCTTCCTGTTTTTCAAATGTGACGTCAGAGCTCTGGACTGGATCAGACACCTCCCTGTCTTTCACCTCCCTGTCCTTCTCCAGGAACCATTTTGGCTTCCTCTTCTACAAGGTTAGACGGGAACATGGGACAATGGAATGGTCGCCCAAAGAATCGCTGGTCACACTGACTGTGGGTGGCCCTGAAGTCTACAGAAGGATACAGAGAGGAATTAGACCCATTTTCTGTCCCAAGGAGCTCAATGGGACCCTGAGAGCTTGTCAAAAGTATGTACCCACTACCCGCAGAGGACTGAACATTGCCCATAAAGCGCCAGGGCCTGACTAGCCTGTGTATTTCCCGCAAGGGAGCAATTTCTCAAAAGTCTGTACTTTGGGATCAACATGGACGTGAACTGAGTGCTTAATGCCGGAACTACCATATATATATATGCATATATATGAATATATATGCACATATATATGGTGGACTTTTAGGAAAAAAGGCTGTGTTGCCCTCAGGTCTTTAGGGAAGGCAGGCCGTTGCAAGCACATCCGCCTTCCCGGATTGTGGACACACGGGGTCCCAGAGCCACAATGAGACAGTGTCCCAGCTCATCCAAGAGGCCCCGGGGCTCCGTCCTGGGGCCTCTCTTCCTTCCCTCTTTTTCGATTAGACATCAGACCTCTGGACTGGATCAGAGACTTCCTTCTCCTTCACCTTTGTGCCTGAGTTGCTTGTCATGGTTCATGTACACTCATTCAAAATTCAGAAAACTGAGTCTCATACACGTGATCACACAGCTAATAAGTCACAGAGTCAAATACAGCCCAACAGGTGTCTGAAGTTTGCCAAACTGACCTCTTTCGACTGGCGAAGGATGTCATTTTGGGTTCCTCCTCGAGAAGGATGGATGGGCACATAGGACGATGGAACGGCGACCCAAAGAATCGCTGGGCACACTGCCTGTGGGTGGTCCTGAAGTCGGCAGAAGGATACAGAGAGGAATTAGACCCATTTTCTATCCCAGGGAGCTCAATGGGACTCTGAGAGCTCATCAAATGTATGTACCCACTACCCGCAGAGTACTGAACATGGCCCACAAAGCCCCAGGGCCTGACAAGCCTGTGTATTTGTCGCAAGTGAGCAATTTCTCAAAAGTCTGCACTTTGGGCTCTAAATGGACGTGAACTGAGTACTTAATGCCAGAGCTACCATATATATATATATGTGAATATATATTCACATATATATATCGTGGATTTTTAGGAAAAAATGTTGGTTGCCCTCAGGTCTTTAGGGACGGCAGGCCGTTTGTTGCACATCCGCCTTCCCGGAGGGTGGACACAGGGGGTACCAGAGCCACAATGAGACAGTGTTGCAGCTCATCCAAGAAGCCCCGGGACTCCTTTCCTAGGACTCTGTTCCTTCCCGCTATCTCAGTTTGAATAGAAACTTTTGGACTAGAGCAGTCACCTATCCGCGGTCACATTTCTTCCTGGGATGGTCGTGGGGGTCCGTGGATTCTCATTCATTCAAAAATAAGTCAACTAAGTCTCAGAGAGGAGATCACACGCCTAATAAGTGACAGAATCAGAGTGTGGACACAGGGGCTTCCAGAGCCACAATGCGACCTGGTCCCTTCTCATCCAAGAGGCCTGAGACCCCGGCTGTGCCCCCACCTCCCCGTATTCTGGCCTAGCTGCTGCTCAGTACCCAGAGACCCCGGCTTTGAACCAAGACCCCAGACACCCCATCTCAGAACCCAGAGGTCTCAGGTCGCTATACAGGAGTCGGCACCCGGCCAGCCCTGATGTCTGACAGCAGCCTCAGGGTCCCCCCAGGCAGCGGACCATGCTCTGAGAAACCCCTGTCCACCATACCGCCAGAGACTTCCTGTGCAGAATCTCTACGCCGACCCCACAGGCTGATCACTACCAGCCCACAGTTCCCCCGTCACGCTGCTTTAGAGTATTGGTTCATGTACACTCATTCAAAATTCAGAAAACTGAGTCTCACACACGGTTTGGCAAACTTCAGACACCTGTTGGTCTGTATGTGACTCTGTGACTTCCCAGCATGCGATGCCTGGGGGAGCAGGAGGGGCTGGGGCCTCACAGGCCTGAGATCCCAGGAGCATCAACCTCACCCCCAGCCACATCTGAAGGCGGGGAGGGCACAGAGGGTCAATGCTCCCTCTCCAAGGTCACGACCGCGTGTCCAGTCGGCTCATGGATTCCTGCAAAGGCCTGCAGACGGCTGTGTCTGTTTCGGCCACGTCAGCGCCTGGTGGCCAGCGCTGTGTTCTGTGACACCGGGCATGGGCGTGGAGGGCCGTGAGGGGCCTGAAGCTGCGCGCAGCTCCGGGGCCTATTTGCTGCCCTCGGACCACCCCGGCGGACTACGGGGCAGGCGAGGGAGAGATGTGGAGTCCCGGGCTCAACTTTGAGCGGTCCCCAGCCCCCAGCATTGGCCAGGCATCTCTCAGGGCCGTCGCGTTCCACGGGGGTGAACTGCTGCGGCTGCGGGACGCATGAAAGGGCTCAGGCCCCCTCCCTCTGTCCCTGCCCCCTAAATCCCACTGCAACTTTTGAACCTAAGGACCTCGGAAAAAATAAGGGCTGACACTTACATGAAATGACTTTGTATATACACTGAAACCCTCGGAGGTGAATATCGTTAGGACCATCCACAGGTAACTGAGAAGCTGAGCTAGTAAGAGGCAGGGTAGAAACTGCTGCGTGTTCAAACCCGGCTCCTCCTGCAACCGCCTGTGAGAATGAGGCAATTGGGCACACGTGGTGGGGGGAGGAGCCGGGTTTGAACACGGGGCAATTGAAGACCAGAGCAGGTGCTCTTAAGCAGCGTCTTCTGCTGCCGCCCCACACCCCCGCTCGCTTTCCCAACAATGGTCTTGAAATACTCTGCACCTGACCCCAAGAAAAAAGTCAGGATGGTGGGGACAGCGGCTTCTGATGCTTTGCGCTGCCCAACCTCCTCCAGAGCTGACGAAAGACGCTCAGGACATGGAGCCACCCCAAGGAGCTCCACGGAACCCAGAGTGCTTGTCAAACGTCTGTACCCAACAACCCGCAGAGGACTGAACATTGCCCACAAAGCCCACGGCCTGATAAGCCTGGGTATTTGCCGCAAGTGAGCAATTTCTCAAAAGTCTGCACTTTGGGCTCAAAATGGACGTGAACTGAGTGCTTAATCCCAGAGCTACCATATATATATGTATATACATATATATGAATATATATGCAAATATATATGAATATATATCTATATCTATATCTATATCTATATCTATATCTATATCTATATCTATATATATCTATATATACATATATATATAGATATATATATATATATATTGGATTTTTAGGAAAAAAGGCTGTGTGGCCCTCAGGTCTTTAGGAAAGGCAGGCCGTTCCAAGCACTTCTGCCTTCCCGCATTGTGGACACAGGGGGTCCCAGAGCCGCAATGAGACCGTGTCCCAGCTCATCCAAGAGACACCGGGGCTCCGTCCTGGGGCCTCTCTTCCTTCCTACTTTTTCAATTTGATATCAGACCTCTGGACTGGAGCAGCCACCTCTCTCTCCTCCACCTTTCTGCCTGGGCTGCTCGTCATGGTTCCTGTACACTTATTCAAAATTCAGAAAACACAATCTCATACACGTGATCACACAGCTAATAAGTGACAGAGTCACATACAGCCCAACAGGTGTCTGAAGTTTGCCATACTGACCTATTTCTACGAGAAGAAGGATGCCTTTTGGCTTCCTCCACGGCAACGATGGAGGGGCACATGGGACGAAGGAAGGGCGGCCCAAAATATCGCTGGGCACACTGCCTGTGGGTGGCCCTGAAGTCTGCAGAAGGATACAGAGAGGAATTAGACCCATTTTCTATCCCAGGGAGCTCAATGGGACCCTGCGAGCTTGTTAAACGTATGATCCCACTACCCGCAGAGGACAAAACATTGCCCACAAAATCCCAGGGACTGACCAGCATGTCAATTTGCCGCAAGTGAGCTATTTCTAAAAAGTATGCATTTCTGGCTCAAAATGGATGTGAACTGAGTGATTAATCCCAGAGCTAGCATATACACATGTGCATATATATGAATATGAATATATATGAATATATATGCACAAATATATAGTGGATTTTCAGGAAAAAAGCTCTGTTTCCCTCAGGTCTTTAGGGAAGGCAGGCCGTTCCAAGCATATCCGCCTTCCCGGATTGTGGACACAAGGGGTCCCAGAGCCACAATGAGACAGAGTCCCAGATCATCCCAGAGGCCCCGGGGCTCCTTCCTAAGGACTCTGCTCTTTCGAGTTTTCCACATTGGAAATCAGACTTCTAGACGGAAGCACACACTTCCCTCTCACTCACCTTTCTGACTGGGATGGTCGTAATAGTCTCCGTATACGCATTCAAAATGAAGAAACAAAAGGCTCAGAGAGGTGATCGCAAAGCTCCTAAGGCACGGAGGTCGAATTCAGACCCACAGCTGTCTGCAGTGTCTCCCAAATGAACTCTTTCCAGCGGGTGACGGCCGCCATGGACGGAGGGTCCAAAGCATCCCTGGGAACGCTGTCTGTGGGTGGACCTGAACCCTGCAAGAGCATACAGAGACGAATGAGACGTAGTTTGTACCTCTAGGAGCTCAAAGTGTCAGTGAGTGCTCCTCCAACTTCGCCAGCCCAGTACCCGCAGATGACCGGGCATGGCCTACAGAGCCCCAAGGCCCCGGGAGGGCTGTGCATTTGCCGCAAGTGAGCCTTTTCTCGGAAGTCTGCGATTCTGGCTCGAAATGGACGTCACCAGAGAGCTTTTTGCCAAAGCTACCATATACATATATATGCATATATATGTTCATCTATATGCATATATATATATATGGTGGATTTTCGAAGGAAACCTGCCTGGACCCCTGCTCTACCACAGAAGACAGGCCGCTCCTCGCACCTCCACCTCCCCGCAGTGTGGACACCGGGCGTTCCAGAGCCACAATTCAGCATGATCTGTTTTCATCCCAGAGGCCCCGGGGCTCCTTCCTAAGGCCTCGGCTCCTTCCCGCTTTCCGCAGTGGAAATCAGACTTCAGGACGGAAGCAGACACCTCCCTCGCCCTCACCTTTCTGCCTGGGATGGTCGTGATGGTCCCCGTGGACGCATTCAAAATGAAGAATTGAAAGGCTCAAAGAGCTGATCGCAGAGCTCCTAAGGCACGGAGGCCGAATTCAGACGCACAGCTGTCTGCAGTGTCTCCCAACTGAACTCTTTCCAGCGGGTGACGGCCGCCATGGACGGAGGGGCCAAAGCATCCCCGGGTACGCTGTCTGTGGGCGGCCCTGAATCCTGCAAGAGGATGCAGAGACGAATGACACGTACTTTGTACCTCTAGGAGCTCAAAGAGTCAGTGAGTGCTCCTCCAAGTTCGCCACGCCAGTACCCGCAGATGACCGGGCATGGCCCACAGAGCCCCAAGGCCCCGGGAGGGCTGTGCATTTGCCGCAAGTGAGCCTTTTCTCAGAAGTCTGCCATTCTGGCTCAAAATGGACGTCACCAGAGAGCTTTTTGCCAAAGCTACCATATACATATATATGCATATATATGTTCATCTATATGCATATATATGTATATGGTGGATTTTCGAAGGAAACCTGCGTGGACCCCTGGTCTACCACAGAAGACAGGCTGCTCCTAGCACCTCCACCTCCCCGCAGTGTGGACACCGGGCGTTCCAGAGCCACAATTCAGCATGATCTCTTTCATCCCAGAGGCCCCGGGGCTCCTTCCTAAGGCCTCGGCTCCTTCCCGCTTTCCGCAGTGGAAATCAGACTTCAGGACGGAAGCAGACACCTCCCTCGCCCTCACCTTTCTGCCTGGATGGTCGTGATGGTCCCCGTGGACGCATTCAAAATGAAGAAATGAAAGGCTCAGAGAGCTGATCGCAAAGCTCCTAAGGCACGGAGGCCGAATTCAGACCCACAGCTGTCTGCAGAGCCCCGCAACTGACCTCTACCCAGCAGGTTAAGGCCGCCATGGACGGAGGGGCTAAAGCATCCCTGGGTACTCTGTCTGTGGGCTGCCCTGAACTCTGCAGAAGGATACAGAGAGGAATTAGACCCATTTTCTGCCTCAAGGAGCTTAATTGGACCCTGAAAGCTTGTCAAAAGTATGGACCCACTACCCGCAGAGGACTGAACAATGCCCACAAAGCCCCAGGGCCTCACAAGCCTGTGTATTTGCTGCAAGTGTGCAATTTCTCAAAAGTCTACACTTTGGGCTCGAAACGGACGTGAACTGAGTGCTTAATGACAGAGCTACCATATATATATGTGCCTATGTATATATGAATATACATAGGCACATATATATATTAAAATTAATATATATATGAAATTCACAAAACTGTGTCTGATATACGTGATCACACAGCTAATAAGTCACAGAGTCACATACAGCCCAACAGGTTTCTGAAGTTTGCCAAACTGACCTCTTTCTTCCAGGGGCAGGATGCTATTTTGGCTTCCTCCTCCACAAGGATGGAGGGGCACATGGGACGATGGAAGGGCGGCCCAAAGATTCGCTGGGCACACAGCTGTGGGTGGCCTTGATATCTGCAGAAGGATACAGAAAGGAATTAGACCCATTTTCTGTCCCAAGGTACTCAATGGGACCCTGAGAGCTTGTCAAACGTATTGACCCACTACCCGTAGAGGACTGAACAAGGCCACAAAGCCCCTGGGGCTGACAAGCCTGTGTATTTGCCGCAAGTGAGCAATTTCTCAAAAGTCTGTACTTTGCGCTCAAAATGGACGTGAACTGAGTGGTTAATGCCAGAGCTACCATACATATATGTGCATATATATGAATATATATGCACATATATATATGGTGGAATTTTAGGAAAAAGGCTGTGTTGCCTTCAGGTCTTTAGGGAAGGCAGGCCGCTTCAAGCACATCCGCCTTCCCGGATTGTGGACACAGGGGGTTCCAGAGCCACAAAGAGGCAGTGTCCCAGCTCATCCAAGAAGCCCCAGGGCTCCGTGCTTGGGCCTCTCTTCCTTCCTGCTTTTTCATGTGATATCAGAGCTCTGGACTGGAACAGACACCTCCGTCTCCTTCACATTTCTGCCTGGGCTGCTCGTCATGTTTCCTGTACACTCATTCAAAATTCAGAAAACTGAGTCTCATACACGTGATCACACAGCTAATAAGTGACAGAGTCACATACAGCCCAACAGTTGTCTGAAGTTTGCTAAATGACCTCTTTCTACCAGGGGAAGGATGCCATTTTGGCTTCCTCCTCGACAAGATGGAGGGGCACATGGGACGATGGAAGGGCGGCCCAAAGCATCGCTGGGCACACTGCCTGTGGGTGGCCCTGAAGTCTGCAGAAGGATACAGAGAGGAATTAGACATATTTTCTGTCTCAAGGAGCTCAATGGTACCCTGAGAGCTTGTCAAACGTATGTACCCACTACCCTCAGAGGACTGAACATTGCCCACAAAGCCCCAGGGCCTGACAATCCTGTGTATTTGTAGAAAGTAAGCAATTTCTCAAAAGTCTCCACTTTTGGCTCAAAATGGACGTGTACTGAGTGCTTAATGCCAGAGCTACCATGTATATATATGTGCATATATATATATATATATGCATATATATGCACATATATATATGGTGGATTTTAGGAAAAAAGGCTGTGTTGCCCTCAGGTGTTTAGGGAAGGCAACCTGTTCCAAGCACATCCGCCTTCCCGGATTGGGGACACAGGGTTTCCCAGAGCCACAATGAGACAGTGTCCCAGCTCATCAGATAGGCACCGGGGCTCAGACTTGGGGCCTCTCTTCCTTCCTGCTTTTTCAATTTGATATCAGAGCTCTGGACTGGAGCAGACACGTCCCTGTCCTTCACCTTTCTGCCTGGGCTGCTCGTCATGGTTCCTGTATACTCATTCAAAATTCAGAAAACAGTGTCTCATGCACATGATCACACATCTAGTAAGAGACAGAGTCACATACAGCCCAACAGGTGTCTGACTTTGCGAAACTGACCTCTTTCCACAAGGCGAAGGATGCCATTTTGGCTTCCTCCTCCACAAGGATGGAAGGGCACATGCGACGATGGAAGGGCGGTCCAAAGCATCGCTGGGCACACTGCCTATGGGTGTCCCTGAAGTCTGCACATGGATAAAGACCGGAATTAGACCCATTTTCTGTCCCAAGGAGCTCAATGGGACGCTGAGAGCATGTCAAACGTATGTACCCACATCCCGCAGTAGGCTGAACAATGCCCACAAAGCCCTGGGGCCTGATAAGCCTGTGTATTTGCCGCAAGTGAGGAATTTCTCAAAAGTCTGCACTTTGGCCTCAAAATGGACGTGAACTGAGTGCTGAAAGCCAGAGGTACCATATATAAATATATATACATATATATGCATATATATATGCACATATATAAATGGGAGATTTTTTAAGAAAAAAAGCTCTGTTGCTTTCAGCTCTTTAAGGAAAGCAGGCCGTTCCAAGCACATCCGTCGTCAGGGAGAGTGGACACTGTGGGTCCGAGAGCCACTATGAGACAGTGTCCCAGCTCATCCAACAGGCCCCGGGGTTCCGTGCTGGGGCCTCTCTTCCTTCCTGTTTTTCAAATGTGACATCAGAGCTCTGGACTGGATCAGACACCTCCCTGTCCTTCACCTCCCTGTCCTTCACCAGGAACCATTTTGGCTTCCTCTTCTACAAGGTTGGACGGGAACATGGGACGATGGAATGGTGGCCCAAAGCAGCGCTGGTCACACTGACTGTGGGTGGCCCTGAAGTCTACAGAAGGATACACAGTGGAATTAGACCCATTTTCTGTCCCAAGGAGCTCAATGGGACCCTGAGAGCTTGTCAAACGTATGTACTCACTTCCCGCAGAGGACTGAACAAGGCCACAAAGCCCCAGGGCCTGACAACCCTGTGTATGTGCCGCAAGTGAGCAATTTCTCAAAAGTCTGTACTTTGGGCTCAAAATGGACATGAACTCAGTGGTTAATGCCAGAACTACCATACGTATATGTGCATATATATGAATATATATGTTCATATATATGAATATATGTGCATATATGTGCATATATATAAATATATGTGCATATATATATATCTATATATATATGCACATATATATATGGTGGATTTTTAGGAAAAAAGGCTGTGTTGCCCTCAGGTCTTTAGGGAAGGCAGGCCGTTGCAAGCACATCCACCTTCCTGGATTGTGGATTCAGGGGTTCCCATAGACACAATGAGACAGTGTCCCAGCTCATCAAAGAGGCATGGGGCTCCGTCCTGGGGCCTCTCTTCCTTCCTGCTTCTTCAATTTGATATCAGAGCTCTGGACTGGAGCAGACACCTCCCTGTCCTTCACCTTTCTACCTGGGCTGCTCGTCATGGTTTCTGTACACGCATTCAAAATTCAGAAAAGTGATTCTCATACACGTGATCACACGGCTAATAAGTGACAGAGTCACATACAGCCCAACAGGTGTCTGAAGTTTGCCAAACTGACCTCTTTCTACCAGGGGAAGAATGCCATTTTGGCTTCCTCGTCGACAAGTATGGAGGGGCACATGGGACGATGGAAGGGCGGCCCAAAGTATCGCTGGGCACACTGCCTGTGGGTGGCCCTGAAGTCTATAGGAGGATACAGAGAGGAATTAGACCCATTTTCTGTCCCAAGGTGCTCAATGGGACCCTGAGAGCTTGCCAAACGTATTGACCCACTACCCGCAGAGGACTGAACAAGGCCACAAAGCCCCAGGGCCTGACAAGCCTGTGTATGTGCCGCAAGTGAGCAATTTCTCTAAAGTCTGTACTTTGGGCTCAAAATGGACGTGAACTGCGTGGTTAATGCCAGAGCTACCATACATATGTGTGCATATATATATATATATGAATATATATGCACATATATATATATGGTGGAATTTTAGGAAAAAGGCTGTGTTGCCTTCAGGTCTTTAGGGAAGGCAGGCCACTTCAAGCACATCCGCCTTCCCGGATTGTGGACACAGGGCGTCCCAGAGCCACAATGATGCAGTGTCCCAGCTCATCCAAGAAGCCCCAGGGCTCCATGCTGGGGCCTCTCTTCCTTCCTGCTTTTTCAATTTGATATCAGAGCTCTGGACTGGAGCAGACACCTCCCTCTCCTTCACCATTCTGCCTGGCCTGCTCGTCATGTTTCCTGTACACTCATTCAAAATTCAGAAAACTGAGTCTCATGCACATGATTACACATCTAGTAAGAGAAAGAGTCACATACAGCTCAACAGGTGTCTGAATTTGCCAATCTGACCTCTTTCTACAAGGCGAAGGATGCCATTTTGGATTCCTCCTCCACAAGGATGGAAGGGCACCTGGGACGATGGAAGGGCGGTCCAAAGCATCACTGGGCACACTGCCTATGGGTGTCCCTGAAGTCTGCACATGGATAAAGACAGGAATTAGACCCATTTTCTGTCCCAAGGAGCTCAATGGGACGCTGAGAGCATGTCAAACGTATGTACCCACTACCCGCAGTACACTGAACAAAGCCCTCAAAGCCCTGGGGCCTGATAAGCCTGTGTATTTGCCGCAAGTGAGGAATTTCTCAAAAGTCTGCACTTTGGCCTCAAAATGGACGTGAACTGAGTGCTGAAAGTCAGAGGTACCATATATAAATATATATGCATATATATGCATATTTATATGCGCATATATAAATGGGAGATGTTTTAAGAAAAAAAGCTCTGTTGCTTTCAGCTCTTTAAGGAAAGCAGGCCGTTCCAAGCACATCCGTCGTCAGGGAGAGTGGACACTGTGGGTCCGAGAGCCACTATGAGACAGTGTCCCAACTCATCCAACAGCCCCGGGGTTCCATGCTGGTGCCTCTCTTCCTTCCTGTTTTTCAAATGTGACATCAGAGCTCTGGACTGGATCAGACACCTCCCTGTCCTTCACCTCCCTGTCCTTCTCCAGGAACCATTTTGGCTTCCTCTTCTACAAGGTTGGACGGGAACATGGGACAATGGAATGGTCGCCCAAAGAATCGCTGGTCACACTGACTGTGGGTGGCCCTGAAGTCTACAGAAGGATACAGAGAGGAATTAGACACATTTTCTGTCCCAAGGAGCTCAATGGTTCCCTGAGAGCTTATCAAACGTATTGACCCACTACCCGCAGAGGACTGAACATTGACCACAAAGCCCCAGGGCCTGACAAGCCTGTGTATTTGCCGAAAGTAAGAAATTTCTCAAAGTCCCCACTTTTGGCTCAAAATGGACGTGAACTGAGGGCTTAATGCCAGAGCTACCATATATATATGTGCATATATATGTATATATATGCACATATATATATGGTGGATTTTAGGAAAAAAGGCTGTGTTGCCCTCAGGTCTTTAGGGAAGTCAACCTGTTCCAAGCACATCCGTCTTCCCGGATTGGGGACACAGGGTTTCCCAGAGCCACAATGAGACAGTGTCCCAGCTCATCAGATAGGCACCGGGGCTCAGTCCTGGGGCCTCTCATCCTTCCTGCTTCTTCAATTTGATATCAGAGCTCTGGAATGGAGCAGACACGTCCCTGTCCTTCACCTTTCTGTCTGGGCTGCTCGTCTTGGTTCCTGTATACTCATTCAAAATTCAGAAAACTGAGTCTCATGCACATGATCACACAGCTAAGAAGAGATAGAGTCACATACAGCCCAACAAGGGTCTGAAGTTTGCCAAACTGACCTCTTTCTACCAGGCGAAGGATACCATTTTGGCTTCCTCTTCTACAAGGTTGGACGGGAACATGGGACGATGGAATGGCGGCCCAAAGCAGCGCTGGTCACACTGACTGTGGGTGGCCCTGAAGTCTACAGAAGGATACACAGTGGAATTAGACCCATTTTCTGTCCCAAGGAGCTCAATGGGACCCTGAGAGCTTGTCAAACGTATGTACTCACTTCCCGCAGAGGACTGAACAAGGCCACAAAGCCCCAGGGCCTGACAAGCCTGTGTATGTGCCGCAAGTGAGCAATTTCTCAAAAGTCTGTACTTTGGGCTCAAAATGGACATGAACTCAGTGGTTAATGCCAGAACTACCATACGTATATGTGCATATATATGAATATATCTGTTCATATATATGAATATATGTGCATATATGTGCATATATATAAATATATGTGCATATATATATCTATATATATATGCACATATATATATGGTGGATTTTTAGGAAAAAAGGCTGTGTTGCCCTCAGGTCTTTAGGGAAGGCAGGCCGTTGCAAGCACATCCACCTTCCCGGATTGTGGATTCAGGGGTTCCCATAGACACAATGAGACAGTGTCCCAGCTCATCAAAGAGGCATGGGGATCCGTCCTGGGGCCTCTCTTCCTTCCTGCTTCTTCAATTTGATATCAGAGCTCTGGACTGGAGCAGACACCTCCCTGTCCTTCACCTTTCTACCTGGGCTGCTCGTCATGGTTTCTGTACACGCATTCAAAATTCAGAAAAGTGATTCTCATTCACGTGATCACACAGCTAATAAGTGACACAGTCACATACAACCCAACAGGTGTCTGAAGTTTGCCAAACTGACCTCTTTCTACCAGGGGAAGGATGCCATTTTGGCTTCCTCGTCGACAAGTATGGAGGGGCACATGGGACGATGGAAGGGCGGCCCAAAGCATCGCTGGGAACACTGCCTGTGGGTGGCCCTGAAGTCTACAGGAGGATACAGAGAGGAATTAGACCCATTTTCTGTCCCAAGGTGCTCAATGGGACCCTGAGAGCTTGCCAAACGTATTGACCCACTACCCGCAGAGGACTGAACAAGGCCACAATGCCCCAGGGCCTGACAAGCCTGTGTATGTTCCGCAAGTGAGCAATTTCTCAAAAGTCTGTACTTTGCGCTCAAAATGGACGTGAACTGAGTGGTTAATGCCAGAGCCACCATATATATATGTGCATATATATTCATATATATGCACATATATGTATGGTGGAATTTTAGGAAAAAGGCTGTGTTGCCTTCAGGTCTTTAGGGAAGGCAGGCCACTTCAAGCACATCCGCCTTCCCGGATTGTGGACACAGGGGGTTCCAGAGCCACAAAGAGGCAGTGTCCCAGCTCATCCAAGAAGCCCCAGGGCTCCGTGCTTGGGCCTCTCTTCCTTCCTGCTTTTTCATGTGATATCAGAGCTCTGGACTGGAACAGACACCTCCGTCTCCTTCACCTTTCTGCCTGGGCTGCTCATCATGTTTCCTGTACACTCATTCAAAATTCAGAAAACTGAGTCTCATACACGTGATCACACAGCTAATAAGTGACAGAGTCACATACAGCCAACAGGAGTCTGAGGTCTGCCAAACTGACCTCTATCTACCAGGGGAAGGATGCCATTTTGGCTTCCTCCTCGACAAAGATGGAGGGGCACATGGGACGATGGAAGGGCGGCGCAAAGCATCGCTGGGCACACTGCCTGTGGGTGGCCCTGAAGTCTACAGAAGGATACAGAGAGGAATTAGACACATTTTCTGTCCCAAGGAGCTCAATGGTTCCCTGAGAGCTTATCAAATGTATTGACCCACTACCCGCAGAGGACTGAACATTGCCCACAAAGCCAGAGCTACCATGTATATATATGCATATATATGTATATATATGCACATATATATATGGTGGATTTTAGGAAAAAAGGCTGTGTTGCCCTCAGGTCTTTAGGGAAGTCCACCTGTTCCAAGCACATCCGTCTTCCCGGATTGGGGACACAGGGTTTCCCAGAGCCACAATGAGACAGTGTCCCAGCTCATCAGATAGGCACCGGGGCTCAGACTTGGTGCCTCTCTTCCTTCCTGCTTTTTCAATTTGATATCAGAGCTCTGGACTGGAGCAGACACGTCCCTGTCCTTCACCTTTCTGCCTGGGCTGCTCGTCATGTTTCCTGTACACTCATTCAAAATTCAGAAAACTGAGTCTCATGCACATGATCACACATCTAGTAAGAGACAGAGTCACATACAGCCCAACAGGTGTCTGACTTTGCGAAACTGACCTCTTTCTACAAGGCGAAGGATGCCATTTTGGCTTCCTCCGCCACAAGGATGGAAGGGCACCTGGGACGATGGAAGGGCGGTCCAAAGCATCGCTGGGCACACTGCCTGTGGGTGTCCCTGAAGTCTGCACATGGATAAAGACAGGAATTAGACCCATTTTCTGTCCCAAGGAGCTCAATGGGACCCTGAGAGCATGTCAAACATATGTACCCACTACCCGTAGTACACTAAACAATGCCCACAAAGCCCCGGGGCCTGATAAGCCTGTGTATGTGCCGCAAGTGAGGAATTTCTCAAAAGTCTGCACTTTGGCCTCAAAATGGACGTGAACTGAGTGCTGAAAGCCAGAGGTACCATATATAAATATATATACATATATATACATATATATATGCACATATATAAATGGGAGATTTTTAAGAAAAAAAGCTCTGTTGCTTTCAGCTCTTTAAGGAAAGCAGGCCGTTCCAAGCACATCCGTCGTCAGGGAGAGTGGACACTGTGGGTCCGAGAGCCACTATGAGACAGTGTCCCAGCTCATTCAACAGGCCCCGGGGTTCCGTGCTGGGGCCTCTCTTCCTTCCTGTTTTTCAAATGTGACATCAGAGCTCTGGACTGGATCAGACACCTCCCTGTCCTTCACCTCCCTGTCCTTCACCAGGAACCATTTTGGCTTCCTCTTCTACAAGGTTGGACAGGAACATGGGACAATGGAATGGTCGCCCAAAGAATCGCTGGTCACACTGACTGTGGGTGGCCCTGAAGTCTACAGAAGTATACACAAGGGAATTAGACCAATTTTCTGTCCCAAGGAGCTCAATGGTTGCCTGAGAGCTTGTCAAACATATGTACCCACTACCCGCAGAGGACTGAACAAGGCCACAAAGCCCCAGGGCCTGAAAAGCCTGTGTATGTGCCGCAAGTGAGCAATTTCTCAAAGGTCTCTACTTTGGGCGCAAAATGGACATGAACTGAGTGGTTAATGCCAGAACTACCATACATATATGTGCATATATATGAATATATATGTGCATATATATGAATATATGTGCATATATGTGCATATATATGAATATATGTGCATATATATGAATATATATGTGCATATATATGAATATATGTGCATATATGTGCATATATATGAATATATGTGCATATATATATCTATATATATATGCGCATATATATATGGTGGATTTTTAGGAAAAAAGCTGTGTTGCCCTCAGGTCTTTAGGGAAGGCAGGCCGTTGCACGCACATCCGCCTTCCCGGATTGTGGACTCAGGGGTTCCCATAGACACAATGAGACAGTGTCCCAGCTCATCAAAGAGGCATGGGGCTCCGTCCGGGGCCTCTGTTCCTTCCTGCTTCTTCAATTTGTAATCAGAGCTCTGGACTGGAGCAGACACCTCCCTGTCCTTCACCTTTCTACCTGGGCTGCTCGTCATGGTTTCTGTACACTCCTTCAAAATTCAGAAAAGTGAGTCTCATACACGTGATCACACAGCTAATAAGTGACAGAGTCACATACAGCCCAACAGGTGTCTGAAGTTGGCCAAACTGACCTCTTTCTACCAGGGGAAGGATGCCATTTAGGCTTCCTCCTCGACAAGGATGGAGGGGCACATGGGACGATGGAAGGGCGGCCCAAAGCATCGCTGGGCACACTTCCTGTGGGTGGCCCTGAAGTCTACAGGAGGATACAGAGAGGAATTAGACCCATTTTCTGTCCCAAGTGCTCAATGGGACCCTGAGAGCTTGTGAAACCTATTGACCCACTACCCGCAGAGGACTGAACAAGGCCACAAAGCCCCAGGGCCTGACAAGCCTGTGTATGTGCCGCAAGTGAGCAATTTCTCTAAAGTCTGTACTTTGGGCTCAAAATGGACGTGAACTGAGTGGTTAATACCAGAGCTACCATACATATATGTGCATATATATATATATGAATATATATGCACATATATATATGGTGGAATTTTAGGAAAAAGGCTGTGTTGCCTTCAGGTCTTTAGGGAAGGCAGGCCACTTCAAGCACATCCGCCTTCCCGGATTGTGGACACAGGGTGTCCCAGAGCCACAATGATGCAGTGTCCCAGCTCATCCAAGAAGCCCCAGGGCTCCATGCTGGGGCCTCTCTTCCTTCCTGCTTTTTCAATTTGATATGAGAGCTCTGGACTGGAGCAGACACCTCCCTCTCCTTCACGTTCTGCCTGGCCTGCTCGTCATGTTTCCTGTATACTCATTCAAAATTCAGAAAACTGAGTCTCATGCACATGATTACACATCTAGTAAGAGAAAGAGTCACATACAGCCCAACAGGTGTCTGAATTTGCCAATCTGACCTCTTTCTACAGGCGAAGGATGCCATTTTGGATTCCTCCTCCACAAGGATGGAAGGGCACCTCGGACGATGGAAGGGCGGTCCAAAGCATCGCTGGGCACACTGCCTGTGGGTGTCCCTGAAGTCTGCACATGGATAAAGACAGGAATTAGACCCATTTTCTGTCCCAAGGAGCTCAATGGGACGCTGAGAGCATGTCAAACGTATGTACCCACTACCCGCAGTACACTGAACAATGCCCTCAAAGCCCTGGGGCCTGATAAGCCTGTGTATTTGCCGCAAGTGAGGAATTTCTCAAAAGTCTGCACTTTGGCCTCAAAATGGACGTGAACTGAGTGCTGAAATCCAGAGGTTCCCTATATAAATATATATACATATATATGCATATATATATATGCACATATATAAAAGGGAGATTTTTTAAGAAAAAAAGCTCTGTTGCTTTCAGCTCTTTAAGGAAAGCAGGCCGTTAAAAGCACATCCGTCGTCAGGGAGAGTGGACACTGTGGGTCCGAGAGCCACTATGAGACAGTGTCCCAGCTCATCCAACAGGCCCCGGGGTTCCGTGCTGGGGCCTCTCTTCCTTCCTGTTTTTCAAATGTGACATCAGAGCTCTGGACTGGATCAGACACCTCCCTGTCCTTCACCTCCCTGTCCTTCACCAGGAACCATTTTGGCTTCCTCTTCTACAAGGTTGGACGGGAACATGGGACAATGGAATGGTCGCCCAAAGAATCGCTGGTCACACTGACGGTGGGTGGCCCTGAAGTCTACAGAAGTATACACAATGGAATTAGACCAATTTTCTGTCCCAAGGAGCTCAATGGTTGCCTGAGAGCTTGTCAAACATATGTACCCAATACCCGCAGAGGACTGAACAAGGCCACAAAGCCCCAGGGCCTGAAAAGCCTGTGTATGTGCCGCAAGTGAGCAATTTCTCAAAGGTCTCTACTTTGGGCGCAAAATGGACATGAACTGAGTGGTTAATGCCACAACTACCATACATATATGTGCATATATATGAATATATATGTGCATATATATGAACATATGTGCATATATGTGCATATATATGAATATATGTGCATATATATATCTATATATATATGCGCATATATATATGGTGGATTTTTAGGAAAAAAGGCTGTGTTGCCCTCTGGTCTTTAGGGAAGGCAGGCCGTTGCACGCACATCCGCCTTCCCGGATTGTGGACTCAGGGGTTCCCATAGACACAATGAGACAGTGTCCCAGCTCATCAAAGAGGCATGGGGCTCCGTCCTGGGGCCTCTGTTCCTTCCTGCTCTTCAATTTGTAATCAGAGCTCTGGACTGGAGCAGACACCTCCCTGTCCTTCACCTTTCTACCTGGGCTGCTCGTCATGGTTTCTGTACACTCCTTCAAAATTCAGAAAAGTGAGTCTCATACACGTGATCACACAGCTAATAAGTGACAGAGTCACATACAGCACAACAGGTGTCTGAAGTTGGCCAAACTGACCTCTTTCTACCAGGGGAAGGATGCCATTTAGGCTTCCTCCTCGACAAGGATGGAGGGGCACATGGGACGATGGAAGGGCGGCCCAAAGCATCGCTGGGCACACTGCCTGTGGGTGGCCCTGAAGTCTACAGGAGGATACAGAGAGGAATTAGACCCATTTTCTGTCCCAAGTGCTCAATGGGACCCTGAGAGCTTGTCAAACATATGTACCCACTACCCGGAGAGGACTGAACAAGGCCACAAAGCCCCAGGGCCTGAAAAGCCTGTGTATGTGCCGCAAGTGAGCAATTTCTCAAAAGTCTGCACTTTGGGCTCAAAATGGACGTGAACTGAGTGCTTAATGCCAGAGCTACCATATATATATATACATACATATATATATATATGTATGTATATATATATATGCATATATATATATGCATATATATATGCATATATATATGAATATATATGCACATATATATATCGTGGATTTTTAGGAAAAAAGTTTGTGTTGCCCTCAGTTCTTTAGGGAAGGCCGGCCGTTGCAAGCACATCCGCCTTCCCGGATTGTGGACTCAGGGGTTCCCAGAGCCACAGCGAGACAGTGTCCCAGCTCATCAAAGAGGCATGGGGCTCCGTCCTGGGGCCTCTCTTCCTTCCTGCTTCTTCAATTTGTAATCAGAGCTCTGGACAGGCGCAGACACCTCCCTGTCCTTCACCTTTGTGGCTGGGCTGCTCGTCATGGTTCCTGTACACTCACTCAAATTTCAGAAAACCGAGTCTCATACACGTGATCACACAGCTATTAAGTGACAGAGTCACATACAGCCCAACAGGTGTCTAAAGTTTGCCAACCTGACCTCTTTGTAGGAGTTGAAGGATTCCATTTTAGCTTCCTCCTCGACAAGGATGGAGGGGCACATGGGACGATGGAAGGGTGGCACACAGCCTGTGGGTGGCCATGAAGTCTACAGAAGGATACACAGTGGAATTAGACCCATTTTCTCTCCCAAGGAGCTCAATGGGACCCTGAGAGCTTGTCAAACGTATGTACTCACTTCCCGCAGGGGACTGAACAAGGCCACAAAGCCCCAGGGCCTGACAAGCCTGTGTATGTGCCGCAAGTGAGCAATTTCTCAAAAGTCTCTACTTTGGGCTCAAAATGGACATGAACTCAGTGGTTAATGCCAGAACTACCATACGTATATGTGCATATATATGAATATATATGTTCATATATATGAATATATGTGCATATATGTGCATATATATAAATATATGTGCATATATATATCTATATATATATTCACATATATATATGGTGGATTTTTAGGAAAAAAGGCTGTGTTGCCCTCAGGTCTTTAGGGAAGGCAGGCCGTTGGACGCACATCCGCCTTCCCGGATTGTGGACTCAGGGGTTCCCATAGACACAATGAGACAGTGTCCCAGGTCATCAAAGAGGCATGGGGCTCCGTCCTGGGGACTCTGTTCCTTCCTGCTTCTTCAATTTGTAATCAGAGCTCTGGACTGGAGCAGACACCTCCCTGTCCTTCACCTTTCTACCTGAGCTGCTCGTCATGGTTTTTGTACACGCATTCAAAATTCAGAAAAGTGAGTCTCATACACGTGATCACACAGCTAATAAGTGAAAGAGTCACATACAGCCCAACAGGTGTCTGAAGTTTGCCAAAATGACCTCTTTCTAACAGGGGAAGGATGCCATTTAGGCTTCCTCCTCGACAAGGATGGAGGGGCACATGGGACGATGGAAGGGCGGCCCAAAGCATCGCTGGGCACACTGCCTGTGGGTGGCCCTGAAGGAGGATACAGAGAGGAATTAGACCCATTTATTGTCCCAAGTGCTCAATGGGACCCTGAGAGCTTGTCAAACGTATTGACCCACTACCCGCAGAGGACTGAACAAGGCCACAAACCCCCAGGGCCTGACAAGCCTGTGTATGTGCCGCAAGTGAGCAATTTCTCTGAAGTCTGTACTTTGGGATCAAAATGGACGTGAACTGAGTGGTTAATGCCAGAGCTACCATACATATATGTGCATATATATATATATGAATATATATGCACATATATATATGGTGGAATTTTAGGAAAAAGGCTGTGTTGCCTTCAGGTCTTTAGGGAAGGCAGGCCGCTTCAAGCACATCCGCCTTCCCGGATTGTGGACACAGGGGGTTCCAGAGCCACAAAGAGGCAATGTCCCAGCTCATCCAAGAAGCCCCAGGGCTCCGTGCTTGGGCCTCTCTTCCTTCCTGCTTTTTCATGTGATATCAGAGCTCTGGACTGGAACAGACACCTCCGTCTCCTTCAACTTTCTGCCTGGGCTGCTCGTCATGTTTCCTGTACACTCATTCAAAATTCAGAAAACTGAGTCTCATACACGTGATCACACAGCTAATAAGTGACAGAGTCACATACAGCCCAACAGGTGTCTGAGGTTTGCCAAACTGACCTCTATCTACCAGGGGAAGGATGCCATTTTGGCTTCCTCCTCGACAAGATGGAGGGGCACATGGGACGATGGAAGGGCGGCCCAAAGCATCGCTGGGCACACTGCCTGTGGGTGGCCCTGAAGTCTGCAGAAGGATACAGAGAGGAATTAGACACATTTTCTGTCTCAAGGAGCTCAATGGTACCCTGAGAGCTTGTCAAACGTATGTACCCACTACCCTCAGAGGACTGAACATTGCCCACAAAGCCCCAGGTCCTGACAAGCCTGTGAATTTGTCGAAAGTGAGCAATTTCTCAAAAGTCTCCACTTTTGGCTCAAAATGGACGTGAACTGAGTGCTTAATGCCAGAGCTACCATGTATATATATGCATATATATGTATATATATGCACATATATATATGGTGGATTTTAGGAAAAAAGGCTGTGTTGCCCTCAAGTCTTTAGGGAAGGCAACCTGTTCCAAGCACATCCGCCTTCCCGGATTGGGGAAACAGGGTTTCCCAGAGCTACAATGAGACCGTGTCCCAGCTCATCAGATAGGCACCGGGGCTCAGTCCTGGGGCCTCTCTTCCTTCCTGCATTTTCAATTTGATATCAGAGCTCTGGACTGGAGCAGACACCTCCCTGTCTTTCACCTTTCTGCCTGGGCTGCTCGTCATGGTTCCTGTATACTCATTCAAAATTCAGAAAACTGAGTCTCATGCACATGATCACACAGCTAATAAGAGACAGAGTCACATACAGCCCAACAGGTGTCTGACTTTGCCAAACTGACCTCTTTCTACAATGCGAAGGATGCCATTTTGGCTTCCTCCTCCACAAGGATGGAAGGGCACATGCGACGATGGAAGGGCGGTCCAAAGCATCGCTGGGCACACTGCCTGTGGGTGTCCCTGAAGTCTGCACATGGATAAAGACAGGAATTAGACCAATTTTCTGTCCCAAGGAGCTCAATGGGACCCTGAGAGCATGTCAAACGAATGTACCCACTACCCGCAGTAGACTGAACAATGCCCACAAAGCCCCGGGGCCTGAGAAGCCTGTGTATTTGCCGCAAGTGAGGAATTTCTCAAAAGTCTGCACTTTGGGCTCAAAATGGACGTGAACTGAGTGCTGAAAGTCAGAGGTACCATATATAAATATATATGCATATATATGCATATGTATATGCACATACATAAATGGGAGATTTTTTAAGAAAAAAAGCTCTGTTGCTTTCAGCTCTTTAAGGAAAGCAGGCCGTTCCAAGCACATCCGTCGTCAGGGAGAGTGGACACTGTGGGTCCGAGAGCCACTATGAGACAGTGTCCCAGCTCATCCAACAGCCCCGGGGTTCCATGCTGGGTCCTCTCTTCCTTCCTGTTTTTCAAATGTGACGTCAGAGCTCTGGACTGGATCAGACACCTCCCTGTCCTTCACCTCCCTGTCCTTCTCCAGGAACCATTTTGGCTTCCTCTTCTACAAGGTTAGACGGGAACATGGGACAATGGAATGGTCGCCCAAAGAATCGCTGGTCACACTGACTGTGGGTGGCCCTGAAGTCTACAGAAGGATACAGAGAGGAATTAGACACATTTTCTGTCCCAAGGAGCTCAATGGTTCCCTGAGAGCTTATCAAACGTATTGACCCACTACCCGCAGAGGACTGAACATTGCCCACAAAGCCCCAGGGCCTGACAAGCCTGTGTATTTGCCGAAAGTGAGCAATTTCTCAAAAGTCCCCACTTTTGGCTCAAAATGGACGTGAACTGAGTGCTTAATGCCAGAGCTACCATGTATATATATGCATATATATGTATATATATGCACATATATATATGGTGGATTTTAGGAAAAAAGGCTGTGTTGCCCTCAGGTCTTTAGGGAAGTCAACCTGTTCCAAGCACATCCGTCTTCCCAGATTGGGGACACAGGGTTTCCCAGAGCCACAATGAGACAGTGTCCCAGCTCATCAGATAGGCACCGGGGCTCAGTCCTGGGGCCTCTCATCCTTCCTGCTTTTTCAATTTGATATCAGAGCTCTGGAATGGAGCAGACACGTCCCTGTCCTTCACCTTTCTGCCTGGGCTGCTCGTCATGGTTTCTGTACACTCATTCAAATTTCAGAAAAGTGAGTCTCATACATGAGATCACACAGCTAATAACTGACAGAGTCACATACAGCCCAACAGGTGTCTGAAGTTTGCCAAACTGACCTCTTTCTCCCAGGCGAAGAATGCCATTTTTGCTTCCTCCTCGACAAGGACGGAGGGGCACATGGGACAATGGAAGGGCGGCCCAAACCATCGCTGGGCACAGAGCTGTGGGTGGCCATGAAGTCTGCAGAAAAATACAGAGAGGAATTAGACACATTTTCTGTCCAAAGGAGCTCAATGGGACCCTGAGAGCTTCTCAAACGTATGTACCCACTACCCGCAGAAGAGTGAACATTGCCCACAAAGCCACAGGGCCTACGAAGCCTGTGTATTAGCCGCAAGAGAGGAATTTCTCAAAAGTCTGCACTTTTGGCTCTAAATGGACGTGAGATGAGTGCTTAATGCCAGAGCTACCATATATATATATATGTGCATATATATGAATATGAATATATATCAATATATATGCATATATATATATATATATCGGGTGGATTTTTAGGAAAAAAGGCTGTGTTGCCTTGAGGTTTTAGGGAAGGCAGGCTTTTCCACGCACATCCGCCTTCCCATCTCGTGGACACAGGGGGTCTCAGAGCCACAATGAGACAGTGTCCCATCTCATCCAAGAGGCCCTGGGGCTCCGTGTGCGGCCTCTCTTCCTTCCTACTTTTTCCATTTGATATCAGACCTCTGGACTGAATCAGAGACTTCCCTCTCCTTCACCTTTGTGCCTGAGTTGCTCGTCATGGTTCATGTACACGAATTCAAAATTCAGAAAACTGAGTCTCATACACGTGATCACACAGCTAATAAGTCAGAGTCACATACAGCCCAACAGGTGTCTGAAGTTTGCCAAGCTGACCTCTTTCTACCGGGCGAAGGATGCCATTTTGGCTTCCTCCTCCACAAGGATGGAGGGGCACATGGGACGATGGAAGGGCGGCCCAAAGCATCGCTGGGCACACTTCCTGTTGGTGGCCCTGAAGTCTGCAGAAGGATACAGAGAGGAATTAGACCCATTTTCTATCCCAGGGAGCTCAATGGGACCCTGAGAGCTCGTCAAACGTATTGACCCACTACCGGCAGAGGACCGAACATTGCCCACAAAGCCCCAGGGCCTCACACGCCTGTGTATTTGCCGAAATTGAGCAATTTATCAAAAGTCTGCACTTTGGGCTCAAAATGGACGTGAACTGAGTGCTTAATGCCAGAGCTACCATGTATATATATGCATATATATGAATATATATGCACATATATATATGGTGGATTTTTAGGAAAAAAGGCTGTGTTGCCCTCAGGTCTTTAGGGAAGACAACTTGTTCCAAGCACATCCGGCTTCCCGGATTGGGGACACAGGGTTTCCCAGAGCCACAATGAGACAGTGTCCCAGCTCATCCAAGAGGCACCGGGGCTCAGTCCTGGGGCCTCTCTTCCTTCCTGCTTTTTCAATTTGATATCAGAGCTCAGGACTGGAGCAGACACCTCCCTGTCCTTCACGTTTCTGCATGGGCTGCACACCCGGTTCCTGGACAATCATTGAAAATTCAGGATGGAGGGGCACATGGGACGATGGAAGGGTGGCACACAGCCTGTGGGTGGCCATGAAGTCTGCAGAAAAATACAGAGAGGAATTAGACCCATTTTCTGTCCCAAGGAGCTCAATGGGACCCTGAGAGCTTGTCAAAAGTATGTACCCACTACCCGCAGAGGACTGAACATTGCCCATAAAGCGCCAGGGACTGACTAACCTGTGTATTTGCCGCAAGTGAGCAATTTCTCAAAAGTCTGTACTTTGGGATCAACATGGACGTGAACTGAGTGCTTAATGCCAGAACTACCATATATATATATGCATATATATGAATATGTATGCACATATATATGGTGGACTTTTAGGAAAAAAGGCTGTGTTGCCCTCAGGTCTTTAGGGAAGGCAGGCCTTTCCAAGCACATCCGCCTTCCTGGATTGTGGACACAGGGTGTCCCAGAGCCACAATGAGACAGTGTCCCAGCTCATCCAAGAGGCACCGGGGCTCCGTCCTGGGGCCTCTCTTCCTTCCTGCTTTTCCGATTAGACATCAGACCTCTGGACTGGATCAGAGACTTCCCTCCCCTTCACCTTTGTGCCTGAGTTGTTCGTCATGGTTCCTGTACACTCATTCAAAATTCAGAAAACTGAGTCTCATACACGTGATCACACAGCTAATAAGTCACAGAGTCACATAGAGCCCAACAGGTGTCTGAAGTTTGCCAAACTGACCTCTTTCTACTGGCGAAGGATGTCATTTTGGGTTCCTCCTCGACAAGGATGGATGGGCACATAGGACGATGGAAGGGCGGCCCAAAGAATCGCTGGGCACACTGCCTGTGGGTGGTCCTGAATTCGGCAGAAGGATACAGAGAGGAATTAGACCCATTTTCTATCCCAGGGAGCTCAATGGGACCCTGAGAGCTCGTCAAATGTATGTACCCACTACCCGCAGAGTACTGAACATGGCCCACAAAGCCCCAGGGCCTGACAAGCCTGTGTATTTGTCGCAAGTGAGCAATTTCTCAAAAGTCTGCACTTTGGGCTCTAAATGGACATGAACTGAGTACTTAATGCCAGAGCTACCATATATATATATATATATATATATATATACATATATATATATATATATGCATATATATGAATATATATTCACATATATATATCGTGGATTTTTAGGAAAAAATGTTGGTTGCCCTCAGGTCTTTAGGGAAGGCAGGCCGTTCGAAGCACATCCGCCTTCCCGGAGGGTGGACACAGGGGGTACCAGAGCCACAATGAGACAGTGTTGCAGCTCATCCAAGAAGCCCCGGGACTCCTTTCCTAGGACTCTGTTCCTTCCCGCTTTCTCACTTTGAATAGAAACTTTTGGACTAGAGCAGTCACCTATCCGCGGTCACATTTCTTCCTGGGATGGTCGTGGGGGTCCGTGGATGCTCATTCATTCAAAAATAAGTCAACTGAGTCTCAGAGAGGAGATCACACGCCTAATAAGTGACAGAATCAGAGTGTGGACACAGGGGCTTCCAGAGCCACAATGCGACCTGGTCCCTTCTCATCCAAGAGGCCTGAGACCCCGGCTGTGCCCCCACCTCCCCGTATTCTGGCCTAGCTGCTGCTCAGTACCCAGAGACCCCGGCTTTGAACCAAGACCCCAGACACCCCATCTCAGAACCCAGAGGTCTCAGGTCGCTATACAGGAGTCGGCACCCGGCCAGCCCTGATGTCTGACAGCAGCCTCAGGGTCCCCCCAGGCAGCGGACCATGCTCTGAGAAACCCCTGTCCACCATACCGCCAGAGACTTCCTGTGCAGAATCTCTACGCCGACCCCACAGGCTGATCACTACCAGCCCACAGTTCCCCCGTCACGCTGCTTTAGAGTATTGGTTCATGTACACTCATTCAAAATTCAGAAAACTGAGTCTCACACACGGTTTGGCAAACTTCAGACACCTGTTGGTCTGTATGTGACTCTGTGACTTCCCAGCATGCGATGCCTGGGGGAGCAGGAGGGGCTGGGGCCTCACAGGCCTGAGATCCCAGGAGCATCAACCTCACCCCCAGCCACATCTGAAGGCGGGGAGGGCACAGAGGGTCAATGCTCCCTCTCCAAGGTCACGACCGCGTGTCCAGTCGGCTCATG
The DNA here is from genome assembly GCF_902729225.1 of Pteropus medius. NCBI lineage: Eukaryota > Metazoa > Chordata > Mammalia > Chiroptera > Pteropodidae > Pteropus > Pteropus medius. Next base: position 11,271 of record NW_024341442.1, on the reverse strand, counting down.
GATTCCTGCAAAGGCCTGCAGACGGCTGTGTCTGTTTCGGCCACGTCAGCGCCTGGTGGCCAGCGCTGTGTTCTGTGACACCGGGCATGGGCGTGGAGGGCCGTGAGGGGCCTGAAGCTGCGCGCAGCTCCGGGGCCTATTTGCTGCCCTCGGACCACCCCGGCGGACTACGGGGCAGGCGAGGGAGAGATGTGGAGTCCCGGGCTCAACTTTGAGCGGTCCCCAGCCCCCAGCATTGGCCAGGCATCTCTCAGGGCCGTCGCGTTCCACGGGGGTGAACTGCTGCGGCTGCGGGACGCATGAAAGGGCTCAGGCCCCCTCCCTCTGTCCCTGCCCCCTAAATCCCACTGCAACTTTTGAACCTAAGGACCTCGGAAAAAATAAGGGCTGACACTTACATGAAATGACTTTGTATATACACTGAAACCCTCGGAGGTGAATATCGTTAGGACCATCCACAGGTAACTGAGAAGCTGAGGTAGTAAGAGGCAGGGTAGAAACTGCTGCGTGTTCAAACCCGGCTCCTCCTGCAACCGCCTGTGAGAATGAGGCAATTGGGCACACGTGGTGGGGGGAGGAGCCGGGTTTGAACACGGGGCAATTGAAGACCAGAGCAGGTGCTCTTAAGCAGCGTCTTCTGCTGCCGCCCCACACCCCCGCTCGCTTTCCCAACAATGGTCTTGAAATACTCTGCACCTGACCCCAAGAAAAAAGTCAGGATGGTGGGGACAGCGGCTTCTCATGCTTTGCGCTGCCCAACCTCCTCCAGAGCTGACGAAAGACGCTCAGGACATGGAGCCACCCCAAGGAGCTCCACGGAACCCAGAGTGCTTGTCAAACGTCTGTACCCAACAACCCGCAGAGGACTGAACATTGCCCACAAAGCCCACGGCCTGATAAGCCTGGGTATTTGCCGCAAGTGAGCAATTTCTCAAAAGTCTGCACTTTGGGCTCAAAATGGACGTGAACTGAGTGCTTAATCCCAGAGCTACCATATATATATGTATATACATATATATGAATATATATGCAAATATATATGAATATATATCTATATATCTATATATCTATATATCTATATATCTATATCTATCTATCTATCTATCTATCTATCTATCTATCTATCTATATGTATATATATATATATTTGGATTTTTAGGAAAAAAGGCTGTGTGGCCCTCAGGTCTTTAGGAAAGGCAGGCCGTTCCAAGCACTTCTGCCTTCCCGCATTGTGGACACAGGGGGTCCCAGAGCCGCAATGAGACCGTGTCCCAGCTCATCCAAGAGACACCGGGGCTCCGTCCTGGGGCCTCTCTTCCTTCCTACTTTTTCAATTTGATATCAGACCTCTGGACTGGAGCAGACACCTCTCTCTCCTCCCCTTTCTGCCTGGGCTGCTCGTCATGGTTCCTGTACACTTATTCAAAATTCAGAAAACACAATCTCATACACGTGATCACACAGCTAATAAGTGACAGAGTCACATACAGCCCAACAGGTGTCTGAAGTTTGCCATACTGACCTATTTCTACGAGAAGAAGGATGCCTTTTGGCTTCCTCCACGACAACGATGGAGGGGCACATGGGACGATGGAAGGGCGGCCCAAAATATCGCTGGGCACACTGCCTGTGGGTGGCCCTGAAGTCTGCAGAAGGATACAGAGAGGAATTAGACCCATTTTCTATCCCAGGGAGCTCAATGGGACCCTGCGAGCTTGTTAAACGTATGAACCCACTACCCGCAGAGGACAAAACATTGCCCACAAAATCCCAGGGACTGACCAGCATGTCAATTTGCCGCAAGTGAGCTATTTCTCAAAAGTATGCATTTCTGGCTCAAAATGGATGTGAACTGAGTGATTAATCCCAGAGCTAGCATATACACATGTGCATATATATGAATATGAATAATATGAATATATATGCACAAATATATAGTGGATTTTCAGGAAAAAAGCTCTGTTGCCCTCAGGTCTTTAGGGAAGGCAGGCCGTTCCAAGCATATCCGCCTTCCCGGATTGTGGACACAAGGGGTCCCAGAGCCACAATGAGACAGAGTCCCAGCTCATCCCAGAGGCCCCGGGGCTCCTTCCTAAGGACTCTGCTCCTTCGAGCTTTCCACATTGGAAATCAGACTTCTAGACGGAAACACACACTTCCCTCTCACTCACATTTCTGACTGGGATGGTCGTAATAGTCTCCGTGTACGCATTCAAAATGAAGAAACAAAAGGCTCAGAGAGGAGATCGCAAAGCTCCTAAGGCACGGAGGTCGAATTCAGACCCACAGCTGTCTGCAGTGTCTCCCAAATGAACTCTTTCCAGCGGGTGACGGCCGCCATGGACGGAGGGTCCAAAGCATCCCTGGGAACGCTGTCTGTGGGTGGCCCTGAACCCTGCAAGACCATACAGAGACGAATGAGACGTAGTTTGTACCTCTAGGAGCTCAAAGTGTCAGTGAGTGCTCCTCCAACTTCGCCACCCCAGTACCCGCAGATGACAGGGCAAATGCACAGCCCTCCCACAGAGCCCCAAGGCCACGGGAGGGCTGTGCATTTGCCGCAAGTGAGCCTTTTCTCGGAAGTCTGCGATTCTGGCTCCAAATGGACGTCACCAGAGAGCTTTTCGCCAAAGCTACCATATACATATATATGCATATATATATTCATCTATATGCATATATATGTATATGGTGGATTTTCGAAGGAAACCTGCGTGGACCCCTGGTCTACTACAGAAGACAGGCCGCTGCTAGCACCTCCACCTCCCCGCAGTGTGGACACCGGGCGTTCCAGAGCCACAATTCAGCATGATCTCTTTTCATCCCGGAGGCCCCGGGGCTCCTTCCTCAGGCCTCGGCTCCTTCCCGCTTTCCGCAGTGGAAATCAGACTTCAGGACGGAAGCAGACACCTTCCTCTCCCTCACCTTTCAGCCTGGGATGGACGTAATGGTCCCCGTGGATGCATTCAAAATGAAGAAATGAAAGGCTCAAAGAGCTGATCGCAAAGCTCCTAAGGCACGGAGGCCGAATTCAGACCCACAGCTGTCTGCAGTGTCTCCCAACTGAACTCTTTCCAGCGGGTGACGGCCGCCATGGACGGAGGGGCCAAAGCATCCCCGGGTACGCTGTCTGTGGGCAGCCCTGACCCCTGCAAGAGGATGCAGAGACGAATGACACGTAGTTTGTACCTCTAGGAGCTCAAAGTGTCAGTGAGTGCTCCTCCAACTTCGCCACCCCAGTACCCGCAGATGACCGGCATGGCCCACAGAGCCCCAAGGCCCCGGGAGGGCTGTGCATTTGCCGCAAGTGAGCCTTTTCTCGGAAGTCTGCGATTCTGGCTCAAAATGGACGTCACCAGAGAGCTTTTGGCCAAAGCTACCATATACATATAGATGCATATATATATTCATCTATATGCATATATATGTATATGGTGGATTTTCGAAGGAAACCTGCGTGGACCCCTGGTCTAGCACAGAAGACAGGCCGCTGCTAGCACCTCCACCTCCCCGCAGTGTGGACACCGGGCGTTCCAGAGCCACAATTCAGCATGATCTCTTTTTATCCCAGAGGCCCCGGGGCTCCTTCCTAAGGCCTCTGCTCCTTCCTGCTTTCCGCATTGGAAATCAGACTTCAGGGCGGAAGCAGACACCTCCCTCTCCCTCACCTTTCTGCCTGGGATGGTCGTAATGGTCCCCGTGGACGCATTCAAAATGAAGAAATGAAAGGCTCAAAGAGCTGATCGCAAAGCTCCTAAGGCACGGAGGCCGAAGTCAGACCCACAGCTGTCTGCAGAACCCCGCAACTGACCTCTACGCAGCGGGTTATGGCCGCAATGGACGGAGGGGCCAAAGCATCCCTGGGTACTCTGTCTGTGGGCTGCCCTGAACTCTGCAGAAGGATACAGAGAGGAATTAGACCCATTTTCTGCCTCAAGGAGCTTAATTGGACCCTGAAAGCTTGTCAAAAGTAAGGACCCACTCCCCGCAGAGGACTGAACAATGCCCACAAAGCCCCAGGGCCTCACAAGCCTGTGTATTTGCTGCAAGTGTGCAATTTCTCAAAAGTCTACACTTTGGGCTCGAAATGGACGTGAACTGAGTGCTTAATGCCAGAGCTACCATATATATATGTGCCTATGTATATATGAATATACATAGGCACATATATATATTAAAATTAATATATATATGAAATTCACAAAACTGTGTCTCATATACGTGATCACACAGCTAATAAGTCACAGAGTCACATACAGCCCAACAGGTTTCTGAAGTTTGCCAAACTGACCTCTTTCTTCCAGGGGCAGGATGCTCTTTTGGCTTCCTCCTCCACAAGGATGGAGGGGCACATGGGACGATGGAAGGGCGGCCCAAAGATTCGCTGGGCACACAGCTGTGGGTGGCCTTGATATCTGCAGAAGGATACAGAAAGGAATTAGACCCATTTTCTGTCCCAAGGTACTCAATGGGACCCTGAGAGCTTGTCAAACGTATTGACCCACTACCCGTAGAGGACTGAACAAGGCCACAAAGCCCCTGGGGCTGACAAGCCTGTGTATTTGCCGCAAGTGAGCAATTTCTCAAAAGTCTGTACTTTGTGCTCAAAATGGACGTGAACTGAGTGGTTAATGCCAGAGCTACCATACATATATGTGCATATATATGAATATATATGCACATATATATATGGTGGAATTTTAGGAAAAAGGCTGTGTTGCCTTCAGGTCTTTAGGGAAGGCAGGCCGCTTCAAGCACATCCGCCTTCCCGGATTGTGGACACAGGGGGTTCCAGAGCCACAAAGAGGCAGTGTCCCAGCTCATCCAAGAAGCCCCAGGGCTCCGTGCTTGGGCCTCTCTTCCTTCCTGCTTTTTCATGTGATATCAGAGCTCTGGACTGGAACAGACACCTCCGTCTCCTTCACATTTCTGCCTGGGCTGCTCGTCATGTTTCCTGTACACTCATTCAAAATTCAGAAACCTGAGTCTCATACACGTGGTCACACAGCTAATAAGTGACAGAGTCACTTACAGCCAACAGGTGTCTGAGGTTTGCCAAACTGACCTCTATCTACCAGGGGAAGGATGCCATTTTGGCTTCCTCCTCGACAAGATGGAGGGGCACATGGGACGATGGAAGGGCGGCCCAAAGCATCGCTGGGCACACTGCCTGTGGGTGGCCCTGAAGTCTGCAGAAGGATACAGAGAGGAATTAGACACATTTTCTGTCTCAAGGAGCTCAATGGTACCCTGAGAGCTTGTCAAACGTATGTACCCACTACCCTCAGAGGACTGAACATTGCCCACAAAGCCCCAGGTCCTGACAAGCCTGTGAATTTGTCGAAAGTGAGCAATTTCTCAAAAGTCTCCACTTTTGGCTCAAAATGGACGTGTACTGAGTGCTTAATGCCAGAGCTACCATGTATATATATGTGCATATATATATATATGCATATATATGCACATGTATATATGGTGGATTTTAGGAAAAAAGGCTGTGTTGCCCTCAGGTCTTTAGGGAAGGCAACCTGTTCCAAGCACATCCGCCTTCCCGGATTGGGGACACAGGGTTTCCCAGAGCCACAATGAGACAGTGTCCCAGCTCATCAGATAGGCACCGGGGCTCAGACTTGGGGCCTCTATCCTTCCTGCTTTTTCAATTTGATATCAGAGCTCTGGACTGGAGCAGACACGTCCCTGTCCTTCACCTTTCTGCCTGGGCTGCTCGTCATGGTTCCTGTATACTCATTCAAAATTCAGAAAACTGAGTCTCATGCACATGATCACACATCTAGTAAGAGACAGAGTCACATACGGCCCAACAGGTGTCTGACTTTGCGAAACTGACCTCTTTCCACAAGGCGAAGGATGCCATTTTGGCTTCCTCCTCCACAAGGATGGAAGGGCACCTGGGACGATGGAAGGGCGGTCCAAAGCATCGCTGGGCACACTGCCTGTGGGTGTCCCTGAAGTCTGCACATGGATAAAGACAGGAATTAGACCCATTTTCTGACCCAAGGAGCTCAATGGGACCCTGAGAGCATGTCAAACGTATGTACCCACTACCCGCAGTAGACTGAACAATGCCCACAAAGCCCTGGGGCCTGATAAGCCTGTGTATTTGCCGCAAGTGAGGAATTTCTCAAAAGTCTGCACTTTGGCCTCAAAATGGACGTGAACTGAGTGCTGAAAGTCAGAGGTACCATATATAAATATATCTGCATACATATGCATATTTATATGCGCATATATAAATGGGAGATTTTTTAAGAAAAAAAGCTCTGTTGCTTTCAGCTCTTTAAGGAAAGCAGGCCGTTCCAAGCACATCCGTCGTCAGGGAGAGTGGACACTGTGGGTCCGAGAGCCACTATGAGACAGTGTCCCAGCTCATCCAACAGCCCCGGGGTTCCATGCTGGGGCCTCTCTTCCTTCCTGTTTTTCAAATGTGACGTCAGAGCTCTGGACTGGATCAGACACCTCCCTGTCCTTCACCTCCCTGTCCTTCTCCAGGAACCATTTTGGCTTCCTCTTCTACAAGGTTAGATGGGAACATGGGACAATGGAATGGTCGCCCAAAGAATCGCTGGTCACACTGACTGTGGGTGGCCCTGAAGTCTACAGAAGGATACAGAGAGGAATTAGACACATTTTCTGTCCCAAGGAGCTCAATGGTTCCCTGAGAGCTTATCAAACGTATTGACCCACTACCCGCAGAGGACTGAACATTGCCCACAAAGCCCCAGGGCCTGACAAGCCTGTGTATTTGCTGAAAGTGAGCAATTTCTCAAAAGTCCCCACTTTGGCTCAAAATGGACGTGAACTGAGTGCTTAATGCCAGAGCTACAATGTATATATATGCATATATATGTATATATATGCACATATATATATGGTGGATTTTAGGAAAAAAGGCTGTGTTGCCCTCAGGTCTTTAGGGAAGTCAACGTGTTCCAAGCACATCCGTCTTCCCGGATTGGGGACACAGGGTTACCCAGAGCCACAATGAGACAGTGTCCCAGCTCATCAGATAGGCACCGGGGCTCAGTCCTGGGGCCTCTCTTCCTTCCTGCTTTTTCAATTTGATATCAGAGCTCTGGAATGGAGCAGACACGTCCCTGTCCTTCACCTTTTTGTCTGGGCTGCTCGTCTTGGTTCCTGTATACTCATTCAAAATTCAGAAAACTGAGTCTCATGCACATGATCACACAGCTAAGAAGAGATAGAGTCACATACAGCCCAACAAGGGTCTGAAGTTTGCCAAACTGACCTCTTTCTACCAGTCGAAGGATACCATTTTGGCTTCCTCTTCTAGAAGGTTGGACGGGAACATGGGACGATGGAATGGTGGCCCAAAGCAGCGCTGGTCACACTGACTGTGGGTGGCCCTGAAGTCTACAGAAGGATACACAGTGGAATTAGACCCATTTTCTGTCCCAAGGAGCTCAATAGGACCCTGAGAGCTTTTCAAACGTATGTACTCACTTCCCGCAGAGGACTGAACAAGGCCACAAAGCCCCAGGGCCTGACAAGCCTGTGTATGTGCCGCAAGTGAGCAATTTCTCAAAAGTCTGTACTTTGGGCTCAAAATGGACATGAACTCAGTGGTTAATGCCAGAACTACCATACGTATATGTGCATATATATGATATATATATTCATATATATGAATATATGTGCATATATGTGCATATATATAAATATATGTGCATATATATATCTATATATATGTATGCACATATATATATGGTGGATTTTTAGGAAAAAAGGCTGTGTTGCCCTCAGGTCTTTAGGGATGGCAGGCCGTTGCAAGCACATCCACCTTCCCGGATTGTGGATTCAGGGGTTCCCATAGACACAATGAGACAGTGTCCCAGGTCATCAAAGAGGCATGGGGCTCCGTCCTGGGGCCTCTCTTCCTTCCTGCTTCTTCAATTTGATATCAGAGCTCTGGACTGGAGCAGACACCTCCCTGTCCTTCACCTTTCTACCTGGGCTGCTCGTCATGGTTTCTGTACACGCATTCAAAATTCAGAAAAGTGATTCTCATACACGTGACCACACAGCTAATAAGTGACAGAGTCACATACGGCCCAACAGTTGTCTGAAGTTTGCTAAATGACCTCTTTCTACCAGGCGAAGGATGCCATTTTGGCTTCCATCTCGACAAGGATGGATGGGCACATGGGACGATGGAAGGGCGGCCATAGCATCGCTGGGCACACTGCCTGTGGGTGGCCCTGAAGTCTGCAGAAGGATACAGAGAGGAATTTGACCCATTTACTATCCCAGGGAGCTCAATGGGACCCTGAGAGCTCGTCAAATGTATGTAATCACTACCCGCAGAGTACTGAACATTGCACACAAAGCCCCAGGGCCTGAGAAGCCTGTGTATTTGCCGCAAGTGAGCAATTTCTCAAAAGTCTGCACTTTGGGCTCAAAATGGACGTGAACTGAGTGCTTAATCCCAGAGCTACCATATATATATGTATATTCATATATATGAATATATATGCAAATATATATGAATATATATCCATATATATATATATATATATATATATATATATATATATATATATATATATATATATGTATATATTGGATTTTTAGGAAAAAAGGCTGTGTGGCCCTCAGGTCTTTAGGAAAGGCAGGCCGTTCCAAGCACTTCTGCCTTCCCGCATTGTGGACACAGGGGGTCCCAGAGCCGCAATGAGACCGTGTCCCAGCTCATCCAAGAGACACCGGGGCTCCGTCCTGGGGCCTCTCTTCCTTCCTACTTTTTCAATTTGATATCAGACCTCTGGACTGGAGCAGACACCTCTCTCTCCTCCACCTTTCTGCCTGGGCTGCTCGTCATGGTTCCTATACACTTATTCAATATTCAGAAAACACAATCTCATACACGTGATCACACAGCTAATAAGTGACAGAGTCACATACAGCCCAACAGGTGTCTGAAGTTTGCCATACTGACCTATTTCTACGAGAAGAAGGATGCCTTTTGGCTTCCTCCACGACAACGATGGAGGGGCACATGGGACGATGGAAGGGCGGCCCAAAATATCGCTGGGCACACTGCCTGTGGGTGGCCCTGAAGTCTGCAGAAGGATACAGAGAGGAATTTGACCCATTTTCTATCCCAGGGAGCTCAATGGGACCCTGCGAGCTTGTTAAACGTATGAACCCACTACCCGCAGAGGACAAAACATTGCCCACAAAATCCCAGGGACTGACCAGCATGTCAATTTGCCGCAAGTGAGCTATTTCTCAAAAGTATGCAATTCTGGCTCAAAATGGATGTGAACTGAGTGATTAATCCCAGAGCTAGCATATACACATGTGCATATATATGAATATGAATATATATGAATATATATGCACAAATATATAGTGGATTTTCAGGAAAAAATCTCTGTTGCCCTCAGGTCTTTAGGGAAGGCAGGCCGTTCCAAGCATATCCGCCTTCCAGGATTGTGGACACAAGGGGTCCCAGAGCCACAATGAGACAGAGTCCCATTTCATCCCAGAGGCCCCGGGGCTCCTTCCTCACGCACGGCTCCTTCCCGCTTTCCGCAGTGGAAATCAGACTTCAGGAGGGAAGCAGACACCTCCCTCTCCCTCACCTTTCTGCCTGGGATGGTCGTAATGGTCCCCGTGGACGCATTCAAAATGAAGAAATGAAAGGCTCAAAGAGCTCATCGCAAAGCTCCTAAGGCAGGGAGGCCGAATTCAGACCCACAGCTGTCTGCAGTGTCTCCCAACTGAACTCTTTCCAGCGGGTGACGGCCGCCATGACGGAGGGCCAAAGCATCCCTGGGTACGCTGTCTGTGTGCGGCGCTGACCCCTGCAAGAGGATGTAGAGACGAATGACACGTAGTTTGTACCTCTAGGAGCTCAAAGTGTCAGTGAGTGCTCCTCCAACTTCGCCACCCCAGTACCCGCAGATGACCGGGCATGGCCCACAGAGCCCCAAGGCCCCGGGAGGGCTGTGCATTTGCCTCTAGTGAGCCTTTTCTCGGAAGTCTGCGATTCTGGCTCAAAATGGACGTCACCAGAGAGCTTTTCGCCAAAGCTACCATATACATATATATGCATATATATATTCATCTATATGCATATATATGTATATGGTGGATTTTCGAAGGAAACTTGCGTGGACCCCTTGTCTAGCACAGAAGACAGGCCGCTGCTAGCACCTCCACCTCCCCGCAGTGTGGACACCGGGCGTTCCAGAGCCACAATTCAGCATGATCTCTTTTCATCCCGGAGGCCCCGGGGCTCCTTCTTCAGGCCTCGGCTCCTTCCCGCTTTCCGCAGTGGAAATCAGACTTCAGACGGAAGCAGACACCTCCCTCGCCCTCACCTTTCTGCCTGGGATGGTCGTGATGGTCCCCGTGGACGCATTCAAAATGAAGAAATGAAAGGCTCAGAGAGCTGATCGCAAGCTCCTAAGGCACGGAGGCCGAATTCAGACCCACAGCTGTCTGCAGTGTCTCCCAACTGAACTCTTTCCAGCGGGTGACGGCCGCCATGGACGGAGGGGCCAAAGCACCCCCGGGTACGCTGTCTGTGGGCTGCCCTGACCCCTGCAAGAGGATGCAGAGACGAATGACATGTAGTTTGTACCTCTAGGAGCTCAAAGTGTCAGTGAGTGCTCCTCCAACTTCGCCACCCCAGTACCCGCAGATGACCGGGCATGGCCCACAGAGCCCTAAGGCCCCGGGAGGGCTGTGCATTTGCCGCAAGTGAGCCTTTTCTCGGAAGTCTGCGATTCTGGCTCAAAATGGACGTCACCAGAGAGCTTTTCGCCAAAGCTAACATATACATATATATGCATATATATATTCATCTATATGCATATATATGTATATGGTGGATTTTCGAAGGAAACCTGCGTGGACCCCAGGTCTACCACAGAAGACAGGCCGCTCCTAGCACCTCCACCTCCCCGCAGTGTGGACACCGGGCGTTCCAGAGCCACAATTCAGCATGATCTCTTTTCATCCCAGAGGCCCCGGGGCTCCTTCCTAAGGCCTCGGCTCCTTCCCGCTTTCCGCAGTGGAAATCAGACTTCAGGACGAAAGCAGACACCTCCCTCGCCCTCACCTTTCTGCCTGGGATGGTCGTGATGGTCCTCGTGGACGCATTCAAAATGAAGAAATGAAAGGCTCAGAGAGCTGATCGCAAAGCTCCTAAGGCACGGAGGCCGAATTCAGACCCACAGCTGTCTGCGGTGTCTCCCAACCAAACTCTTTCCAGCCGCGACGCCG